>NC_081411.1:764670276-764970276 GCF_030272615.1 Cryptomeria japonica
TCGGCGTGGTAGGTGATGAGCAAGTCAACTTTAAATAAGGAACCCATAAATCATGAGTCAATGACAGAAGAAGTGTGGCTTGAGGTGGATCAAGATGCAAAATGTTTTTGGTGATGTAAATCAAGAAGGACAATTCGATCTTCGTGCTCATTGGTCGAAGGAAAAAATTGAGGCATTAATGGTGATTGACAGAGAAAGGTTGAAAAACAAGTTGTAGGTTGCTAAATATAGAAAGCATGTACAGATGTCATCAGAAATGGCAGTGATGTTTGATCTACTATAGATCATCAATCGAGGAGATGAGATCCAATCAAATTTGATACGGATTGATTTGGTGGAGAAAAGCCCTGGCGCGCCACCGTTTGAACTTTGGTCTTGGCAGGAAAGCCAAGTATAAATATGTAGACCGAAGATGAAAGATTGTGATGCCTGATGCCGAAAAAGATAAAGTAACTGAGAGAGAAGAGAGTGATCAGAGAGAAGATCAAAACCATCTAAGTGTTGGAGCTGACTGACATAAAAGTTGAACTGGTAAGAGGCTTTATCAGAGGTTTTACTAGTAAGGTTAGAGAAACCAGCAAGCTGCCAAAAAGGATAAAAATTGTGTGAACTGGCAAGGGAGATTCAGGAAGAAAGCTGTTGAAGGTGAAGGAGAAAAGAGAGTGTACCGATGGAGGTTATGCAAGACAAAATTAAGGCATAAAGGGTATAAACAGAGGACAATGAACCGATAGAGAACTGAACAAAGGAGAACCAGTAGAGAAGAGTTAAACCGGTGAAGTATTTTGATTGCAAGTGTTACAAGACTCATTTGTAACAAGGTTATTACTATTGTTTTGATATATGTTATTGTAATCACTGAGTTGGATCTCAGTGCATGGGTTGGTACTCCTTGGGTTGGTGCCCTAAACATTATAACCGTGTTTATTGTGAGGCAAGATTGGAGCAGTAGACTCCAACAACATTTCTCACCGAGGTTTTTCCCACATTGGGTTTTCCTCATATATTCGGTGTTATGTGTTGTGTGTCTTTGTGTGTTTTCATTTGATCACTTTACTTATCTCACTGGTATATCCTCCTTTTGTTTGATTTTATAACCGGTACCAAGAGTTAGGTTTAAAAGGTTTAGAATATTGGGAACCACTGATTCACCCCCCTCTCAGTGGTACATTGTGTTCAACAAAAAACTTGTTCGTAATGATGAAAAAACCTTAAGTCAAATTATAAGAAATTATTTGAGTAGAAAATGACCACATCTAATCTATTTGATACTGTAAGAGTGTTTGAATCATGATTATATTGAAAAAAATAATATTTAGATGCTCTATCACCTACCTTGAGCCAATGAATTGTAGCTTTAATATGAGCACCTTTAGTTACACAATTATTGATAATTTGCTTCTAATGGTAGAGCTTAGCCACATATGGCTAAAAAATAGGAGTGGAATGGTTAGCTTCAAGTGCAATAGTGGCTTGGTCGAGTTTTGAGGTGGTGTCCTTGCATGTATGATGACAAAACTAAATTCAACCTCTTTGAAACTTCTTTAATTAAAACTAAATGCAAATCAATAGAAACAAGCAAAGTAGCTTCTAGTAATGAACTCTAAAACACTCCAAATTTGAAACAAACTTCATAGAATTGTCATATTATAAAATACTATTGATGTTTATCATGAATATAAATCATCCCAAAACTAAAAGGAAATATGAAGCCCAAAATGTACTACAAATTCTCAAACTTTTAGGAAAATTCTTAAAAATTATAAATGTTTCTTATAATAAAATGATTGATTTTGTAGTAGAATAACAACAAGCTACAACCAAAAGTTAGTCATAAATATTTGCAACAATTGAATACTCAAACCCCGAAGAACATGCTTTAAACAAACTGCAAAATTGAAGAAAACCTCAACAATTTGGCACAATGATAATCTTTGAATGAGATTATACTCTAGTAATCCTTGTCTCCCATCATTAGATCACCTAGTAATCCTTGAAACCCTGTCCTTAGATTACCTGGAAACTATCAACATCCCATCCAACAAGCTTCTTCTCCACTAGTTTGTTAGCCACTAAAGAAAAAGCAAAAGCCTTGTCAAAAATCTATGCATGAATGGTCAAGTTTGGAAGCCGAATCCTTATTTAAATATTTCCCTTGCAAGACAATATTGGGCCTCAAAATTCCATCCCTAGGAAGAGAAAGAGTCATGTTTACAAATCCCAAGATGTGTCTCTTAGCACCTCCATAAAGAACCAATGGTTTACTATTTTGTTTTGTTTCGGTCAAGTGTCTCCAGGTGTCACCCAATAAGTAAAGAGTTCCCTTTCATGATTCCCACACCCAAGGAGGAGAAATATTAAATAAATATATCTTGAAGAAATTAATTTTACATCTTCCCTCAAAAGAGATATCAAAACTATTAATATCTCTTGAATTGTGAAATGATTTTGATGCACTATTTTTGGACAACTAGGCTTACTATATTTAGAAAAAAAGTTATTTTTAAAAATGGGACATGAAAATTTCTCCCTCTCAAATATTTCTTATCCTTAAGAAAAGAAGATTTGGATAATCGAGTATCTTTGATCCTTCCCAAGTTGCATCTTCAATTGAAAAGTTATTCCATTTAATTAGGTACTTTGTAATGCTTCTATTTCTTAACCCTTTTTTCCCCCTTGTTTCCAACACCTATTTAGGAATCAAAATCAATTTATCTTAATTATACAGTGGTGGTAAATTAGGTGAAGTGACTATCTGTTTCCCAATGACCTTCTTAAGACATGAAACATGGAAGTTATTATGAATTTTTCAATTTTCTACAAGTTCCATCTCATAAGCTACCTCACTTATCTTCCTGATAATTCTTTAAGGTTCATAAAACTTGGGCATTAGTTTCTTAGCCCTATTATTTTTCAAGGATATTTATTTATGGGGATGCAATCTAACAAATACCAACTCCCCTACCTCATAAAATCTTATTGTCCTCTTCTTGCCTGGATACAACTTGTGTTGATTTTGTGCATGATGTAAATTGTCCTTAAGATATCTCAATTTGTTTTTACTTTGTTTGATGAAGTCATTGGCTATTGGTACTCTACTATTTGAGAACAATAAATCAAAAAAAGGAAAGTGCATAATAGCCATAGAGAGATTTAAAAGGAGGCATACCAATGGACATATGTTGTGAAGTATTGTAACAATACTCTCCAAGATGTAACCATTTCAACCAAGCACCTTGCTCATTTGAGGCATAATTTCTCAAATATCCTTCTATCCATTTGTTGAATATCTTTGTTTGTCTATCTGTTTGTGGATGATAGCTTGTATTAGGTGTGAGTTTTGCACCTCTTAGAAGAAATATTTCCTTCCAAAAGAGCTAATAAATCTATTATCTCTACCACTGATAATATTCTTGGACAAATTATGTAGTCTGAAAACCTCCTTGAAAAATAACTATTCTACTTGTGATGCCTTGAGTTCAGATGTGATAGGTGTTGTTGTGTAGCTAAGTCGGATCCCTTCTAGGATCGACGTAGTGCACAAAATCCCAACTGGCTTGTTGGCCTTGGCATTTGGATATCTCAGTTGTATGAGTCTAATTTGGGGTAGGCCCTATTTGGGAGAACCACTTGTGTGTAACTTGAGATTAAGTTAAATGTAACTTGTAACTAAGAGAGACTCATATGTAACTTGCAATATATAGGTCTGACCCTATCCTTGGCACCAAAAGTATATGGCCGACTTGAGGTCTATTAGGAGGTATTGATTCATATATATGCAAGGTCATGATTGCATCATTAGATATGAATTAAATAACATGAAGGACATGTAGTGTGCTCGGGGGTGACGATAAGAGATTATCATCTATGGTTGGGAAGGCAACATATTTGATGTTTGTCTGTGGTTAATGAGCACTAACATAAAATCAACATGCTATCAGAGTTGGTTCCTTCTATAGAGTCTAACCGCTTGAAGGAAGATCATGTGTTTTTGAGGGAGTTCAATACATCACTTAGAGGAGAGGCAAGGGGAAAAGCAAAACTAGAGTAGATTTTTTTTTTTTGGTCAAGTGAGGAAACATGGCAGAAGCATTGGTATTGCACGACACAATGGAGTGGAACTCAGACTAGGTGATAGTCATTGCGATGCCTCTCGATAATTTGGACATGATTGTGTCCACCTCGTATGAAAAATCCATCCTACTATGGTAGCTGACCAAAGACATGACCTATGGCACGCCGAGGTGTCGCCTCACAGGCCACTCTCACTTCGTACAGGATGTGGTGATCTCATCAGATGGGTAGTTCACTCTGTCGGGGTCGTGGGAGGGTGAGTTGAGGCTCTGGGATCTCAACAATGGCCTCACCATTTGGAGCTTTGTGGGGCACTCCAAGGATGTCCTCAGTGTGGCCTTCTCCATTGACAATCGTCAGATTGTGTTTGCCTCACGTGAGCACACAATCAAGTTATGGAACACTTTGGGTGAGTGCAAGTACACGATCCAACATTCTATATTCAAATTCTTCATTCGGGAAGGATAATGAAATATTTGGATTCATGGAAGCCCTTGGTAGTTGATGCATGTCAAAAGGGGTACAAGGCACAAAAGACAAGTTCAAATGTTAGTAGATTAGTCACAACCAAAACGAAACACAAATGAACTTAAAAACCCTAACATGCATATCAAGAGAGATATAAAACACATAATAAGAAGCATACATAAATTAAAAAGGGAAAGAAGACCCCCCAAGATGCTCCCCAAAATGCTCATAGATGTTCCTCCCTTGTTCCTCTCCTCTCCAAGTCCCACACGAATGTAGCTCTCAGCTTTTTGCACTATCCATGGATGTCATATGAAGATTCAAGATGGTTGTGAAAATGAAAACAAATGCTTATGCAAGTGTGAATGATTTACTATAAGAAAGCTCCTAATTAGTCTATGTGAATTTTAGTATAATAACAATGCAAATGCTTCTTAAGACTCTCTAAAATGACTATAAGTTTGATGCACAAAAGAGTTCTTATTTTGAAAATGAAGAATAAGAGCTCTATTTATAGGGGAAATAGGGCAATGGATGGTCAAGATTGAATAATCTTAGCAAGGGCCAATATTGATGGGTTTGTGATCCATGTGATGGATTTCAACCCAATCCCATGATGACAAATGCCAACATGAGATGGCTTGAGAGGAGAGGGAAGAAGTATTAAATGCTTGAGATGACATGAAGGTTACCCTAGGAGGATTTGGTTAGGCTTGAGTTAGTGAATAAATCTTTTATCCAATGAATAATGTCTTTATCCAATGGATTAAACTCTTGTGCAATATTTAATGGGGATAACCATGGTCAAAGCAATGAATGCTTGAAGAGACCCATGAGTTAAATGAGGGTTGAGTTAGAGGAAAAGTCTCTAACCATGTGGGTGAATTGAGTTTAACCATTAATGGTTATGTAAGAGCCATACATGGTTTGGAAGAATTTGAGGGTTAACTTATTGAAGGATAAAAAGCCTTTAATACATTTCAAAGACTTTGGAGGCTTTGAGAAGTGACTTCTCTTTTCTTAGGAATGTGACAATAATTAGGAGATGAATTAGGCTAAATTGGAATGGTTTAGAAGAATCTAGAAAGGGTTTAGGAGGCAAGTGGGTTTGGTGGGTGAGAGAAAATAGGATTTTATTTAGAAATAAAATCTATTTATTGGTGCAACTTGCACTTGTAGGAGAATGCAAGTGGGAGGGTTTTTTAGAGATTTTAAATAAATATTTATTTATTTTCAATATGGAGAGGGGTTAATTAAACAAATATGCTTTATTCATTTAATTAATTGTTGGAATATGGTTTGATGAATTAATTTAAATAAATTGAATAATTTATTTAATTAATAGGAGAAGAGGTTCAAGATAAATTAATTAAATATTGATTTAATTAATTATTGATTGATGGTTAAATAATCAAATAAATACTAAATATTCATTTAATTACGTGGACAAATTTATGTGTCTACATTTGCCCCTCTTTGAGATGGTGCCGTTTAATTGCGTCATTTCAAAGAAAGAATGATAGGTATGAGAAATATCCCCCAGAAATGTTAATTTAGTGGGTGGTATGGCCCCTCGAGAGATGGGCCATTTTTTTTTGAAAAATCAAGCGATCTCTCGAAAAAGAGAAAGAAGTTGGGGGAGGTAGAATAGAAGAAATTAGAAATAATGGTGAAAGAATGGGAGAAAATAGAGTGAATATGGATAAATGAGAGGCCTCAAAAATACACGGGGGTCACGGTGCAAATGTAGTGTGTGTGCTTTTGATTGATATTGTACAATTGATCAAAATTGGTTAGACAATCTAGTGCAATCGGTTGAATTGCCCCGATTGAGTCAAAGCGTGATTGTTGATGTTAGTTGGTCACTTGGACAGGATAAAGTCTAAATAAGTGAATCAAAGTGACCTGTTGTGACTTAGACAATTGCTGGAATTGCCCGATGAAGTAAAGGTATCCGAAGCAAAATAATTGTTGAGACTTAAACAATTGATGTAATTGTCTATGTTGATTGTGTTTTATTGGTTGATCAATTGATAGTGTTTGCGTTGTAGGTTGTTTGTGGCATTTGCTGGACTTAGCATACCTATTGAGGCTAGGCAATTGATGTAAATGTCTATTGTAGTCTAGGATTGCCATAATTGATTACCTATTGAGACCCAAAGATACTTGATCAAAAAGTATCTGTTGATGGTCTAGGTGTGCGTGAGTCGATGTACCTATGTAGACAGAGTAACTTGGTTTACTTATAGGATGAGCTAGGATGGGAAATACAACCCCTCTTGTTAGAGATGGACGGTGATGAATGTGGCTTGATTGAGTTGATGGGACATGATGTAGGGTATGTGATTCTGATGATCAAGATAGGGAGGGTGAGGGGGGATTCAATGTTGGATAGAAGATATGGAGGACCTAGGACCCATTCCTATGGAAGAGGAGAAAAATAGAGTATCCATTGTCATGACCATGTATGAATGGCATGTAGCGATATGGATTTATGGAATGCAACACAATGCAATATATACAGATGAGATGAAATGGCGATCCATGGATTATTCATAGTGCATAATTTTCATCATCGAGCATGGTAGTATCAATCTTGGCCGAGGCAGTAGAAACCAAGTTTGAGCATTTTAACTGTAGCAAACATCACAGACAAGGAAAGCTCCCCCTCCATTCCGGTTCATGTAAAAATGGTCGAGGTATATGCTGTAGTTAGTAAGCCATAGCGATCCATGACTATATATTTGCATAGGATCATGTAGCTTAGTGAACTTCCCACATAGACACCATTAGTATATGCCCCAGAACTTCATTGGAACAATCCACAAACAACAAACAAAGAAAAAGATATCAGGAACCATCACAGCTACTCTAATCACTTGTGGATATCCTGGAGTAGCGTAGGAACTTGATATAAATAAATAAATAATTGACCAAGTGCTTATCAGCCAAACAAAATTTTCTTGTCAAAGAAAATGTTACCATGTCTTGTATATGAGGAAGGATGCATCCTTGTGAAGATGGTTGTGTGCAAATGTTTTGATTGGTTGGTTGATTTGATAGGTGGTCATTGTTTAAGTAGCTCAAAATGTTGTTTTGTGTCTTTTTGCGATGTGTATGTACAAGGAATAATATACTGCAATATTTTTTATTGATTTTGATGTTTTTGTCATGTTTTTGGATTTTTTGAATGTTGTGAATGTTTTTGGTATTATCTTTAGGACAATTTGCAATGTTTTTGGGATTTTTTGATATTTTATGAATGTTTTTGGTATTATTTTTAAGACATTTTTGAACGAGCAACTCAATGTATCATAAGAAATGGAGATTTCACTTCAATTAGTAGGTTTAAGAATATTTGCCCCCAGTTGGATGTCGGTATGAAAGCATGATGTGAGACACATGAAGTAATAACCGTGATTGCAGATGAATAACAAGCCATGGTATAAATAATGGATGAATGGATGCAATGGATGTGATTGCAACAGGTATAATAGACAATGGAGACATAGCTTTTATGAATGGCACATGTTTACTAGGTTTTCACCACCGTACTTACCCAAGGTGCCACCAGAGTAATTTTCACCATTGGATGAATGATTTTTCTTTACTATTTTCATGATTTTTTGTATTTTGTATTTTGTTCAGGATTGTTTTCTGAATGTTTTTGGTATTTTTTGATATTGGATGAGCCTGATTCTCTACATAGCTTATGTATGAAACCTTATAAGATGCATGTTGTTGATCAGATCTGCTAGTGGTTCTCCTTCTGAAGTTACTAATTGATATGCCCCAGACCCGAAGATGACAATGATGACATATGGACCCAACCAATTGGATTCAAACTTGCCCTGATGTTCCCTGTTCGGTTGGTTGCGAGGATTCTCCCTAAGAACAAGATCTCCTACTTCAAATGTGAGAGGTTTGACCTGATGATTGTAGCTTCTGCTCATGTGTTGCTGATAGGATTTTACATGATTGTAGGTAGCTTGTTGCTTTTCATCAAGCAATTCCAAGTCCTGAAGATGTGAGACTCGATATTCTTCATTATCTATTAGATTGTTCCAGGAGACCTGTAGAGATGGTAATTCAACCTCAATAGGCAAGATGACTTTTGCTCCATAAACTAGTGAGTAGGGGGTTGCACTTGTAGGGGTTCGAATGCTAGTTCGATATGCCCACAGTGTTGGATTTAAATGAATGTGTCAATCATGATCAACATCATTGACTATCTTTTTGAGGATCCTTAATATATTCTTATTGGATGCTTTAGCTTGACCATTGCCTTGTGGGTAATATGGGGTGGAAAAATGGTATTGGATATGAAACTTCTCATAAAGTTCATGGACATATTGATTTTTGAAAGGGAGCCCATTATCTGTGATGATGGACATGGGTACACCATACCGGTAGATGATGTAATTGAGGTGAATGTAGTGATCTGCTTGCTAGTGACTTGGGTAAGTGGAATGACTTTGATCTACTTTGTGAAGTATTATGTGGCGGTAATGATAAATTTATGACCATTGGATGAAGATGGATGGATTTTACCCACAAGGTCAAGTCCCTATTAACAAAAGGGCCATTGTGTTGTGATAGGTTGTAATTCCCATGCTGGGGCATGCATCAGATCTCCATGAACTTGGCACTTCTTGCACTTTCTGACAATGTAGTAGGAGTTTTTTTCCATGGAGGGCCAATAGTATCCGACTCACATGATTTTATTTGCTAGTGAAGGACCGCTTGAGTGAGCCCCACAAATTCATTCATGTACCTCTTCCAAGGCTGTTGTTATCTCATCTTGTTCCAAACATCAAAGGAGAGTACCATCAAGACTTCGTCTGTATAGGGTTTCGACAATGATGGTGTATCTAGCGGTTTGGCAGATAAAGGTTTTTCATTGGTTGTTTGATTGGTTAGGGGGAAGTGTATGATCACGTAGGTAAGTGAAAAACTCACCATACAATGGGGAGTCAGAACAGGTAACGCGACATATCATTTCAGATTCAAGGATATCATAGTCGGGGATCCAAAACTGTTCTACCAAGAACTCATAGCATGTCGAATTTTGTGGAAGATCCAGGAGAGATGCAATTGTAGCCATTGCATTGACATCTCGATTTTGATCTCTTGGTACTTGCTCAAATGTGATAGTTGTAAATGATTGTTTGAAACTATCCACCATCCTTTTGTATGTAATTAGCTTATCATCCTTTGTTTGGTATTCATCAGTGACTTGTCAGATGACCAACTGGGAATCTCCATATACTTGTAGCTCTTTTAAATTCCATTGTATGGCCAATTTGAGTCTTGTGATCAAGGCCTCATATTCTTCTATATTATTTGTGCATGGGAAAGTGAGCCTATATGACTTCAGGATATTGTCACCTTGAGGTGTGATAAAAAGAATACCTACCCCTGAGCCATGTTTGGTGTATGAGCCATCAAAATATAGCTTCCAGGGTTGTGTAGCTGTGATCATGAAAATTTCTTCATCCAAAAAGTTAGAAATAAGAGGATGGTCACCTTTGAGTGGTGCATCAGCCAACTGATCTGCAATAACCTATCCCTTGATAGCTTTGTGGTCCACATACTCAATATCAAATTCACTCAGAATCATAGCCAATTTGGCCAAGCAGCCTGTCAATGTTGCCTTGCTGAGTAGGTACTTGAGTGGATCTATCTTGGCAATAAGTTGTACTTTGTGCATTAGAATGTAGTGCCTTAATTTGGTGGCTGCCAAGATAACTGCTTGGCAAGATCACTCAATAGGTGTGTAATTCAATTCATAGCCTACCAGTATTCGAAAGATGTAGTAGACAACACATTCTTTTCCTTCTGCATTATGTTGTGCAAGCAATTCTCCTAATGCCATGTTTGTAGCTGAAATGTAACAATAGAGGTCTGCTTGGATATGGTGGAATCAACAATGGTGTATTCATTAGGTAATCTTTAAGAATTTCGAATGCTTGCTAGCATTTTGCATCCCATTGAAAACATATATTTTTATGTAACAGATGGGTGAAGGAATGACATTTATCAGCCAATTGTGCAATGAACCGTCGAATGGATTGTAGCCGCCCTTGTAATATCCTTAATTGACTGATATTATTTGGAGGTGGCATGTTCATGATTTCCTTGACTTTCACAAGATCTACCTCAATACCTTTACTTGAGACAATGTATCCTAAGAGCTTCCCAGAAGTTACTCCAAAGACACATTTCTTTGGATTGAGACGGACGTGGTATTGTTCCAATCTGTTGAATATTTTATCCAGTACTGCTAGATGACCCCCTCTTGTTAATGATTTAGCTAGTAAATCATCCACATAATCTTCCATAATAGTGTGCATCATGTCGTGGAAGATGGTGGTCATGGCTCTTTGATATGTTGCCCCTGCATTATTTAGACCAAATGGCATTACATTCCAATAGTATGTTCCCCATGAACATTTGAAAGCAGTTTTGTGTTGATCCTTTGGAGTAATTTTAATCTGGTTATATCCTGAAAAGCCATCCATAAGAGAAAGCATCGCATGACCTATTGTTAGATCGAAAATCATGTCAATATTTGGTAAGGGGAAGTCATCTTTAGGACATGCTTTGTTTAAATCTCTAAAGTCCGTATAGATACATATGCCCCCATTAGGTTTACCAACAGGTACAATATTGGAGATCCACTCTACATAATCAATTGGTCTGATGAAACCAACATCCAAGAGCTTTTTAAGTTTAGCCTTGACAAGAATGACAATTTGTGGGTGCATCTTTCTGAGCTTATATTTGACAAGTTTATCTCCTTCTACTATAGTTAGGTGATGCATGATCAAATCTGTATCTAAGTCGAGCATGTCTGCATAAGACCATGCAAAGTTGATTAGGCGCTTCTCAAAGAATTCCGCAAAATTTGGCTATTCTTCCAGAGTTAATAGAGATGCCAAATGTATCTTGTGAGGAGTCTTAGGGGTCCCCACATTGAATTCTTTTGTTTCTTCTATTAGGATGGTTGATCTCTCCTGATTCGTACTGAAGGGGAGGATGTCAAACCTTTCATCCTCAGGCGCCTCAGAGAGGTTTTCACCTTTGGATACGCTCTTTGTTTTTAATCTTTTGGGATCCAAAAGTGCCACCATGTGGTTTTCACTAGAAGATCCATGCTTTATTGTAATATTTTGGCAGTTGAAAGGTTTGGCATCTACCCCAAAGTATGCTGTGATGTTAAGTTCAATGGCAAACCCAACTTTATGATCACCGCTTGGTATGTTATCCCGTAATTCTAGAAAGTCTATGAGTGCCTCATCATTTTGGAAATGGTCAAGGCATGGGGTATTTGGCTGGTTCCATTCAATGAGTTCAAGATGAATGACAAGCATTACATCATTGATTAAGTTGAGTTTGTAGGAGGCATCAGTGAGGGTTAATATGGAGGCGTGAAGTTCATCGATGGTACTTTCCTTGTTAGATTCAGGCGTAGGATTTGACATAGGGTTTGTGGAAGTTGCTTCTAGCTCAAGAACCCAAAATTTTTTAATCCATGCTTCTCCATAAACTGGTATATCCTTATGAGGTGGAGGAGGTGATGTTTCTTCCTCATTTGAAGTGTTTAAATGCATTAAATCCCATTCCCACTCATGTGAGTCTCTCTCAGAATCACTCTCTAGCATCTGATTATTGTACCAAGATGAGATGTCTTTTGAATTGAATAACGCATTAGTTACTGGATTATGTACTATTGGAGGTGGGGTTGTTGGTGTTGCCGATATAGTCAAGGATTGTATCCTTGGAGTAATTGGCTAATACACGGGTTTGTTGGGTTTTCCTTTGAATCGAAGCTTAGGAAGAGATTCACTTTGAAAACCTACTCCAGTTTTATCTCTTGGATTCAACTTAGGTTGTAAGGGCTCTTGTCGTCCTTTCTTGCAAGGTCCCAAAGCACTATGGCCATAATAGCCCATTCTTTGCATTATAGTGAAGCCTTTGCCATATTTGTCAGTGGGGAGCTTAGCCTTTGGGATTTCTTTGTTGAGAGGGTCTATGTAGATCCATTCTTCTAGGTCTTCATCCATGGTTTCCTCCTCTTGACTCTTACCAAAGGTGAATTGTGCCAAAGTACAAGTTCTTTTGGCAAGCGGTAATTTAAGTAAACCTTGGGGTTTGCCGTGAGTCTTAGGCGATGTGAGTAAATTCCCAACACAAAAGAGTTGGCTAAGATTATATTCACCGAGACCTTCCTTAGCCATTTTCATTTTCAATTTCTCCTATTTTGGTGTAGGGGTTGTTAAGTTGGAAAGAGAGGCTGGATTAACATATTATGAGGAAGGGATAGATTATCTATTGTTAGGTATGGTGATCTCTAGCTGATGGTGAATATTATTACAATATGCAAATGGATTAGCATCACCGAGGATTGTAATTTCTACCGCATTATGTGGAAACTTGATACATTGGTGATAGGTAGATGGAACGGCTTGCATGACATGTATCTAAGGTCTCCCTAACAAGAGATTGTATGGCAAAGGAAGGTCTATAACTTGGCAAACTATATGCTTCACCACTAGCCCAACCCCGATGGGTAATATAACAGCTCCTCTAGAAGATTGTTTTGCATCATCATATGCCTTGATGGTTATCTTTTTGTTGACATCCACTGATTCTGCTACATAACCCAATGCTGTGACTAATTGCAAGGTGTATATGTTTAAGCTGGATCCATTATCAATCAAGACTCACTTGATTCTATGTTTGTTTACGAATCCTTCAATCTGGAAGGAGGCATTATGAGGTTTTTGGAAGGATGTGTTGTCACTTTCGGTAAAAGTGAGACATGGTGATGACTTTAGACTACCAACCATGGCTTGAAATTGGTCCGTGTTGAGGTTGGTGGGGACAGATGCTTCTTGGAGAGCTTGGTCCAAGATTGTTTTATGTGAGGGGGATAAGCGTAAAAGCTCTAATATGGAGATGAGGGCTGGTGTCTTATCCAATTGCTCTACAATATTATATTGTTTAGGGAGGGGTGTCATTCCTTGTGGTACCACTCGAATAGTAATCTTGCTACGACGCGTAACAACGTTGCATGTAGGATTTTGATCTTTTATGGTAAGATTTGTAACTTGTTCATCCGCATCATAAAGGTGATTCACTATATAATTCTATGCGGCTTGTGTGTTATTGGTTGTGGTATCTATGTTTCTGCCCGAGGTGGAAAGACCCCTTTGATCATGTGATGGAAGTGGATTATTGAACATTAAGTAATCATCATTCGATGTTTTTGGGTCATGTCCTTCAATTTTGATTTCTCCTCTATCGATAAGATCCTAAACAAGATCTTTTAGTCGATAGCAATTTCTTGTTTTATGCCCTCTTCCTTGGTGAAATTCACAATGTTTGTGATCTCGCCACCATGGAGGCTTGACTTGAGGCTCATAATTGGATGTTTTTGGTAAGGTCACAATATTGGAGGATATTAATTGGCATAAGATTATTTTGATAGGCTCCCCTAAGGGCGTATATGTGCGTTTTGGCTTGTAGTTTTGTTGCTTTTTTTTTGTTCCTCTTGTTGTGTATTGTGACCTTGATTTTGTTTATTATTGATGGTGGTGTTGTTAGGAGGGGGATTTTGTCCTGCAAACCTAACCACATGTGCAATTTTCACTATTCTTGCATCCACTATCCCATCATTGACATCGTTTTTGTTTTTGTTCCAAAATTTTGGTTTGTCACTATTATAATGTGGACGAGGACCATCTTTGGGTTCATTATAAATTTTGATAAGTCCCTTTTTGATGAGGGATCTTTCACATTTGAGTCCTTGAGTTATCATTTCTTCAAAGGATTATGTGCCCTTCATGTCCAAATGAAATTCCATTTCATCATTTAAGTTGGAAATGAATATTTTTACTAATTCTTGCTCAGGTAGGTGAAGGGAGCATCTGCTAGATAGTTGTCTCCACCATTGTAGGAAATTTGAGAAGAACTCCCATGGTTTTTGTTTTGTGTTGCACAAATCTCCCATAGTGATATCATGTTCTATGTTGTGTGCATAATGAGTGATAAATCTTTGGACCAGTTCTTCAAATGTTCTAATACCACTTGGCAGTTGTGAAAACCATTGTGTGGTTGTGCCTCCCAAACTTTGAGGAAAGAGGTGCATTAGATATGTGTCCTCATAAGCCACCTCTAAACAAGCTGAGTGAAATTATTGTATATGGTCCCTAGGATCTCCTTTGCCTCTATTATTTTTAAATTTGGGTGTTTCGAACCCTCGTGGAAAAGGTGCCATAAGCATGTTCCTATCAAATGGATAGGGACAGATATCGTTAAGTAAGAACCGATTGGTCTTCACACCACTGTTCAGTTGTTGGGCAAGATTTTCTACTTGTTGCCTCAACATGTCTATTTCCGAAGGAGGAGGAGGTGGAGGATTCCCTTGATGATTAGGGTCATAGGGGAAGTATTCTCTACCTCCTCCACCATCGTGATGGCTATGTTTCTCGGATGTTTGTCGTAATTGTGTTGTATCAAAATTGGAGGGAAGTTTGGCACCCTCTTGAGCGAGTTTCAAGAAATGAGCATTGGCATTGTTTCTAATAATTTCATCAAAGAGTCTGTTGAATTTTGGATTATGTTATGCTCTTTCTATATCTTATGAAGTTGGAGTGCTGGGTTCTTCATCATTAGTGCCTCCTCCAAAGGCCTCATGAAAATCATTGAGGTTTTCTTCCTCCTCTTCAATTTCTGGTTGTCGATTCCTCATTGATTTTGTTTGAGCCATGGTTTTGAAAGTTGATGTTGTAAAAATGACTATGAGGTTGTGGTGAAATATTTGATGGAAGACAAGTTTTATGAAATGTTTGGTGGGAGATAGATCTCTAATACTGAAGGTTGGATGTCAACAAAGCTCTTTGTGCATTGCTTTTGTGTTTTTTTTTTTTTTTTTCAACAATTTTGATGTGATGAGGTATAGCAAGGTTTGAGATGTGTTACATTCCAAGCTACCTAGTAATGAGAGGATGCACTCATAAACTAGTTTTAACCTATCTAGATGTGTAGAAATGCCTCTTAGGATGATTGATCCTAGATGTAGAGACATCCTAAAAATGACTTGTTGGTTTGTTTAAGCAATATCTGAAAAGACTAAGGATAGGACCTCTTTGTATTGAGAGTTGAGTGAATTTGTGATGTTTGGATGTGAAAGTGGGTAGAATATGTGTCTCAATAAAATTCTTTTGTTATGAAGGAGGTTTCTACTTCTTCCTCTCTTATAGGGGTTGGTGGTTCCCCTCGAGCTTCATTGTATGTGATACAAATTTTAGGAAAGAAAGCAGGATTAATCTTACCCCCTTTGTTCTTATGATAATCAAAAGCTCTATACTGAGTGAACGCTCTATTGCTCAAAGGCTCTTTGTCAAATTCGTTGGATTTGCCTTGAAGGTACAAGTGCATATGACACAAGAATACTTTATGTGAGAGAAAGAGTTGTCTATTGATATAGAAAAATTTCCTTTTCTTGATAAAAGCCTTTGAACCAAGTTGTCTCTTCTTCAATTTGGTGTTTTGATGAAGACTACTTTTTCTCAAGAAATGAGTGATGGTCATACAAAGTGATACTTTGTCTCAAGTGTTTGATGTAGATTTGTTTCTCAATGTTGATGTAGATTTGTTGTCAAATTTGATGTGGATTTGTTATCAATGTTGATGTAGATTTGTTGTATGGATACTTTGTTTCAATTTGTTTTGAATCCTTTGACAAGAAAACACAACAAGCACACAAGCACATAATCTTAACCCTTTAAAAAGACACAACAGGTGTGGTCTAAATCAACCCAATCATGAAATTTTTGACCCTTATCAATGTTTGTATGTTCCCAAGGCCTAAAATCAGCCCAAACTTTTTACTGGTCTGAAACAAAATGAAGAGAACTCAAACACTTTTTATCCCTAAGGTCATGGCCAGTTGCAATATTTTCAACCCACATCTTGATATTTCTTCAATTTTGGTACTACATACCTTATG
The DNA here is from genome assembly GCF_030272615.1 of Cryptomeria japonica. NCBI lineage: Eukaryota > Viridiplantae > Streptophyta > Pinopsida > Cupressales > Cupressaceae > Cryptomeria > Cryptomeria japonica. The sequence goes on from NC_081411.1 coordinate 764,686,835, forward strand.
TATCCCGCCGTGGCAAGTAAGGATGTGATATACTAAGTCTTGCATGAGCATAACAGATAGATGATCTCTATGATGGGGGAGTCACCACTTTCATCAAGCTACAAGTAGCCTTTCAAAAAGCCCTATTTCTACTCAAGGAAATATGCATGGTGAGTATCTTGGGAGCAAAACCATCTATGCTCTTGCACTGAAATTTTCACAAATATCCTCAATCAATAGAACGGGTGGGCTTCTAAAATAAGAGGTGTCTAGTAATGCTTGATGTATTTGGACGTAAGTTCATTCTGCAGTGACTCACTTAAGAGCCTTGTAACTCACGGTGGGGCCCATATGTCCTTTTGGCAAGTTACACTATAGGAACAACTACACCCAAGGCTACAAATTTCACTCTCACCTAATTTCTATAGCAGCTCGAAGGATTTACAATGCAAGGTCATCCCTGTTGGCATTACAGTAAGAAAGACTGCTGATATTCAATAAGGATATTGAGAAGGTTGTTGAAGATTATTGATATAACTGAAGAAGGATGATAACTATCTTTATAACATTATTTTATCATTGATGTCAAGAAATTGATTATCTGATTCAATATGATGTTGCCATATCTTGAGAAGATTGATTAGAAGAGAATTAAGATGTTGGTAAAAGACATAGAAAGAATGTGATGAATAAAGGGAGGAATAAGTTATTCAATGGGCAACTATTACCGAGTTAGACAATGATGAGATCATGATGTTTATATTGTTTTGATATCCTACATATGTTGTTGATTGTAAGGTTAATACTATACTATGCAACCGAGCAAGGAACCTAGTCGGTAAACCCTAATGTTATCGATATTGGTTAATGAAGGCGAAATGTCTACCAAGTAAAGTTTAGTATTTACCGAGTTGCAACCGAGTTATGATAGTGCGCATGGGATGGATAAAAGCATTATTTAATGAAGAAAAATGATTAGTTGGAGATGTATACATGATTGGTATGCCATGTATGAAGTTTGTTAAGGATCTCTAGAAAAGGAAAATTGACAGGAAGATCTACAGTGCAGATTGAATCGCAATAACCTTATGCAAGTTCCAAGAAGGGAATTCAAGTCCTGAGGTAAGGTAAAACATTTTCAGATCAGAAGGATACATTGAACCTGGTGAAGTTTGAAGATTTGATGGCTAAGATTGATCATGGGAAATGTGATCAAGGAGATTTAGCGGTTAGCAATTTTTTATAAATAAGGAATTGTTAATAAACAATGTATGCGGGCAAGTGTATGCACAAGGATGCTACATAGTGATTACTGAGCACAAAAACTTGAAGACCTATTTGAATAACATAGTAGAAAGCCTAGCAGAGGGACAAGATACAGTCCTATGACTAGATTGTTTTGAGCAAATAAGAATCTGCTTTAGCATTTTAGATGTGAAGTTGCAAATAGATTTTTATTACTATTATTTTGTAAGTGACATAAAATCTCTTAACCGAGTGGACTTAACAGTCTTATATGTAAACCCTCTAGCAAGGTAACATTCTAAGTGAGTGTTTGAAATCCTTTAACAAGGTCACTTCTAACAAAGTGAAGATCCTAACAGATATGAGGGAAATCCCTTAACCGGGTCACATCTAGCAATGTGTTTGTAATCTTTAACAAGATTTGCTTTTAACCAAGCATACTCTAGAAGAGTATATTTCTTAGTGGGTCCGAAATCCCACAATGGTTTTTCCCTATTTGGGTTTCCACATTAAATCTGGTGTTATGAGTGCTATTATGATTATGTGTTCATAAGTTTGCATGTTTAACAGTTTTTTGGTTAAGTTGCTAAAGTATAAGTTACTGAGGTTGAATCTGTTGATTTTATGGAAGTTTAAGTTTGTATGATTCACCCCCCCCTCCTCTCATCATGTTAGCTATTGGCATTAGCTCTTTACATTAAGTATCAGAACTAATAGTCCCAAGAGTGATGTGTCTCTTGGCAGGCCTCTATTAAAAATAAAAAAATTAGAGCGTTACTAACACTTTTCTCTTGCACCTAGGACCATGAGAGCCAAGGGAGAGGATAGTGTGTGTTAGAACTCGAAGCACTCTACAGATTTGCACAAGCGTGCGAAACACAAAAGACACTTGTTCTTTTTAACTTTTTATTGCAAATATGATCTATTTGCTATTTGGAGATGTTGCACCAACAAACATGATATTCTTTTTATCCCACAAAAGCAATTTGTTTTCTAACTAGGAAAGTGAAATCCTAGTGAACAAAATGAAAACACATTTTCTTGAAAGTAAATCGCTTTTGTAAATAAAATGGACAAGTTGTTTGTTCTTTTTATAGCCCAAATTTGAAGTGTGAATTTACAAAAATAAATGTTAAGGTTATTGTAAATTTTAGTTTTGCAATTGATGTTCTTTTTAAGCCCAAAAAGACAAGTTTTGATTTGTTTTAAAACACCAGAAACTAAAATGTGAGGTTCTTTTTATCGAAAAAGAGGAAATATGAATTGTTTTTAACCAATTTCAAAAAAGAAGTTAAAACGAAATCAAAATCTTAAATTAGACTCCTCCACCCTACAAGAAATTGTTAAAAACCTGCAAATAAAGAAGTTAGAAAAATCCAAAATCTTATGTGGGCTTCCACAAGCCTAAGTTTAATTTTTCAGTTACAATTTTGAGCTCTTTGTTACAAAAGCGGTACTCTATGAGAACACAAAAGCACTATTTCTGACAATAGTGCCAAAGTACTCACAAAAGCGCAACACTATTAACAATAGCGCCAAACCATTGACAAAAATGCTATATTAAAATGCTAGACATAATTAAAAACTGACAAATCGAGAGGACAAAAGCGCTAAATTAATTACAAAGGCATCGATTAATGTGCAAAGTGCTAAAACTCTAACTAAAGCGCTAGAACTCTTTTGACAAGGGTGCCAAAATGCGGAACAAAGGCTCTAAAGCGCAACCTATGTGTGAACATTCAAGAAATCATAAAAAAAACAATTAGAATTATAATTAGAAGGTTGCGTGTTCGATTCACGTCGGGTTCACCAAATGATGCACGTCAAAAGGGGCACAAGACACAAAAGACAAGTTCAAATGTTAGTAGATTAGTCACAACCAAAACGAAACACAAATGAACTTAAAAACCTTAACATGCATATCAAGAGAGATATAAAGCACATAATAAGAAGCATACATAAATGAAAAAGGGAAAGAAGACCCCCCAAGATGCTCCCCAAAATGCTCATAGATGTTCCTCCCTTGTTCCTCTCCTCTCCAAGTGCCAAAGGAGTGTAGCTCTTAGCTTTTTGCACTATCCATGGATGTCATATGAATATTCAAGATGGTTGTGAAAATGAAAACAAATGGTTATGCAAGTGTGAATGATTTACTATAAGAAAGCTACTAATTAGTCTATGTGAATTTTAGTATAATAACAATACAAATTCTTCTCAATTGTCTCTAAAATGACTATAAGTTTGATGCACAAAAGAGTTCTGATTTTGAAAATGAAGAATAAGAGCTCTATTTATAGGGGAAATAGGGCAATGGATGGTCAAAATTGAATAATCTTAGCAAGGGCCAGGATTGTGGGTTTGTAGTCCATTTGATGGCTTTCAACCCAATCCCATGATGACAAATGTCAACATGAGATGGCTTGAGAGGAGAGGGAAGAAACATTAAATGCTTGAGATGACATGAAGGTAACCCTAGGAGGGTTTGGTTAGGCTTGAGTTAGTGAATATAGATTTTATCCAATGAATAATGTCTTTATCCAATGGGTAAACTCTTATGCAAGAGTTAATGGGGATAACCATGGTCAAAGGAATGAATGCTTGAAGAGTGTAGTGTCCCTCCTCAGTTTATCTTTTGATCTATGCATCAATAGACTTGTTTAGACATGACAATAATACTTGGATGGCTTCTTATGACTTTGCACTTATCGTAGATGCTATTTTATGATGTTAGACACTTCTTCGTAGACATACGCTATATGATGATTATTATGGTTGATTGTCATATCTTGGATCATTATGATAATAATGAGATTTCTTATTATGGATTATGGGATAATATGGATATATCTGATTTGATAGAATTTATATATATACACATGCTTGATGGCTTTATATGCTTCATTATGTTGATGGTTTATGATTGATTAAGCACTAAATGATATTATGGATAGTTTTATGTTGATTATGCATTTGAGGGGATTACTGACATACTAACCCTATCTCTTTTTTACATATATGATGAGATGCTTACTTGATGTGTTTGTCATTGTTGGATTGTCTTCACGGTAGAATCAACGCCACATCACTCATTGTGAGCAGGATGTACCGTTGTGAAATTCTACCACGTGTCTAACATTTATATATATGTATATATATATGCATCATTTCTTTGTGGTTGTAGGATTTGTAGGTACTAGGCACTTATTCCTCCTAGATTTCTAGGTGCGAGCTTCTCCTAGTTACATAGGTGTGAGTGTGTCTTCATTCCCAATGGTATATCTGGTTTCAGAGTTGACACAATTTTCCTTCACCTACTCTAGGTCTAAGTCGTCACTATGTGTCGTCAGAGTCTTGGCGTAGTTTGCCATGTTGGTCAGTGGGTTCGGTGAGTATGTTAGTATTTGATGATTTATTTGATTATATGTGATGATGTGATTATTAATGTCTATATTTATTATTTGATTTATAGTATTTTGTCTATTTGATTATTGGGTATTTAATCCTCAGTTGTTTATTTATTTAATATCGAATTATGATTTATTTAGTATTTATTATTTATTATTTAATGGATATCTATGATTTATTTACCCCTTTATTTATTTGTAGCTTGCTTATGTCTATAGTTTAATTATTTATTCAATATTAATATTTGTTGGTTATTTAATAGTTATGAGCCTTTAATAATTTATTTATTAATGTTCCCTTTAGATTATTTAATTTAAATAATTTTTGTCTACAGTTCATCTATTTAATATAGTTGACTTTATATGCACTTGGGATATGTAAATATTCCTTGGTAAAATAATAATATACCCCCACCAATATATTAATACATATGTAAAATACATTCTTATATTTATCCCACCTACCTTTTATCCTCATTGGTGGATTTTGAAATGAGGGACAAAATTATATCCCATAGTGGGTAGGTAAAATATATTCCCAAAAGGAATATTTTGATTGGGTGTTGTAGAGGCTAGGGTTTTTTGTGCTTTTGCATGCTTTTTATTCCATTTTCGAGCTTGTTCACGAGTTACTTCCTAGAAATCTTTCTCTCTAATTTTGTTTTGAAGCTTGTTCTCGACTGTTGGTGTTTTGCTGATTGGATTTGGTTTGGAGCTCTACCTCAACTCTCATCCATCACTCAGGGTGCAGGTTGGGTTCCTTATCTTTTATTTATTTTCAGCTTTTAAATTTCTCTCTGTGTATTCTCCGTGTCTAAAAATGCCTTCTGGGAGCTAGGTAGGAAATATTTGGTTTTATATAGTTTTATTGTAGTTTTCAGATTAATATATGGTGGATAAAACTTTATATTATATTGGTGTTTGTATAGTTTTATTGGAGAAATATTTAGTCTCCTGTATATTGTCATTCACGACATTGAAAAGTCTGGAATCATGGTTGCTTGTTGTGAGTTTCATGTATCATTGTCTGGATTAGGTGTACGGTGTATTGTTTGGTGTAGTATTGGCCTTATCTGTTGTTGGTAGTGTTACTTGTGTGATTCAGACTCAAAAGAAGTCTCTGTGTGTGAGTTCTGGGTCTCCCAGTTGTGGGATATGTTTTAAAATTTCTCTCTATGTTTTATTAAACTTTATTTTGTTTGTTTCTTCTTACTTGTCGGGTCTAGGCAACTTCATTCATGTGTTTTTTATAAGCTTTCAATTTGAGTTAGATTTTTATTTTTTGCAGCAAGTTTTTTGTCTTTGTTGTGCGTATGCGTGAAACCAGTAAATGTGTTAATGCTTAAGTCATATGCATAAACCTGTTAAATGAAAGTGCTATCCTTTTTGACAGATGCGCTAACCTGTTTTATGCATGCAAGAAACCTAAGGTGAAAGTGTTGTTTTGCCAAATAGATGCATGGTTTTAGATTTATAGAAGCGTTGTCCTATGTCACAAAGGCGTGACTCTGCCTGTCTTTGGTATTTTCACTGTTTTGCCAATCAGATTTGGATTCTTGAGTTTGGTTTCATTCCAGAGGCTTTTTTGGATTTTTGCAGACATTTTCCAGTTACTGATATTTGTCAGTTTGATGCGATTTTACATTTTCTATGTTGTAACATTCTTGATTTATTTATTGTTGAAGATTTGAGTTTTCCTGATATTGAGATGTTGCAGTGGAAAGATGGTATTGTTGTGGAGACAACAAAATTGATATGTTTTATTGATGGAATACTTCATATTCGTTAATTCTATGGATTTCCACATTGAGGCTCATATTGTATTGTAATGGATTTAAGCCCTTTGCGCTCTTTAGCTATGGTTTTTCCTTGTATCTTTATGTGTTATTGGGCTTCATGATGAAGTTATAGATCTCTTCTTGGAATTTGAATTGGAGCCTCTTTTCTTTGGTTGTTTCAGAGCATGTAGGGGAATGGGCTTTCATGCGTTGACCAGAGTCACGAGAGATAGGCGGTCAAGTTGACAAGCCTTCCGTCTAGACTGCTAGGGCGCATGGGGGTTTTCCTTTGTTTAAACAAGTGATAACATTAATAATGAATTAATTGGGATGGGTAATTAGAACTGATTTAAATAAGATAATTAATTGTTTGAGCCTCATGGCTTATTCCTAGGGAGGATGTTTTAGGATAAGCATGAGAAGGCTGTGAAGACGGTAAGTCAATCTCCCTTAGTTCTCTCATAGGGGGATGGATCCACGTGTCTATCGGGTGTTGTTTTGCCTCGAAGGGTTGTTTTTGGCTATTGGTATTGGAGGATAGCATGTGATGATACTCCGCTCCTACATGTGTCCTTTGTTTGCTTCATTTATTCTTGTTCACTGTTGCACCTTTGGAAGTTCGATTTGTGATTGTTTTGTGATGGTTGTTTGAGTTAGTGTTATGATGTTTCTTGAGATTGAGATCCCTTGGTAGATAAATGTCAACCTAGGTCTAGAGTGTGTGTTGGGACCTTGTGTCATCTCCTAGCACGAGGGGTGGTTCCTTGTAGGTTCCACATTGGTCGGGTGGTTGGTTCTTTTTCCATTGGGGTATCTTCTCATTGGTGTTCTTCGTGCATGGATGTGGACTTATTCTCATATGGATGTATTGCAACACTTGGATGTATCATATTGCAGATTTATGTAATTGTATCTTATGGCTATGAGAAGTAAACACCTGTAATGAAAGTAGTTGGAAACTTGTTATGTATGTAAATGGAATTTTTAAGGAATTGAGTTACTCAAGATCTAATATTCTTGTGATTGTAGATGTAGATATATGCTAGTTAATGCCTTAGAGAATTGATGTAGGAATATAAGTGTTATCATGTAGTGATCTTGTTGTGATTTACCTTGCATGGCCTTGCAAGAGAAGTAATGTAGTAGAATCAAATATTATGAAAATATAATGTATGTTCATACCTAAGTTAGGATTGGATAGGTAATCTAAGTTGGTAATTAAGATGATAAATGTAGTAAGGATATATGGTTGCATATGTAGTTGAATATTGGGTCTAGTTGTATGATGAGATTTTATATGCAATGATGGTGGAAATGATTGTGATAAAATGAAGTCTTTGAGATAGATATATAATGCACATGATGTATGGATGTCTTTAATAAAAGTAATGATGGTCTTGACAATGGTTGATACTAAATCACAACAATAAATAGGTAGTTTTTTATTACGGGAAAATAGGTTTTGAAGGGATCTCGAAACCCTTTACAAAATATCCTTAAAAGATAATAGCATTAGTAAACAAGAAAAGACATTTTGCAAAAAAACCAGCACAGTTCTGGGCCAAAACTATCATAAAAGCCCAACAAAACCAGCAACATCTAGCCATAACAGAAAAAAGACAAAAGACAAATTACTTAATGTTTTTAAGGGCATTAGCCAAATTTCTGCTAATCCCTTGCAAATCTTTAATATTATCCCTGAGCATAGGGATTTCCCTGGAAGAGGCCAAAGCAACTTTTTTCATACTCGCCCTAGTTCTTTTTTCCGCACCACGAGGAGCACTGTCCACTGTCCCTACCTCAATAGAATCCTCATCAATGTCTAGGTCCACAACAGGTTTGGAAGTGTTGGATCCATCAAGGAACTTGTCAATCTCCTCTATATTCTTAGTCACAGAGGTAAGGATATCCAGAATCATAACCAAAAAGTTTTTCATGGCTGTTTTTCCTTCCTCTAGATTACTAATCTGAGCTTTCAGCTTCTCCACTTTTTCCTCCATACCCTTTTTCCTCTACTCCTAGTTACTTTCAACTTTCTTTCCCTTCTCTTCCTCCTGCTTATCAATTTTTTCCAGATTCTTGATTCTTTCATATACCTACCTGTCAAAACCTATTCAAGCCTCAGACTGGTTTTTGAGTTTATCTAAAATAATCCCATCTCCAACTTTATCTTGATCCCTGCTCATTTTCTCCTTATCCTTCTCCTGCTCAGTTTCCATTTCCCTTTCCTCCTTATTAATTTGATTGTCCTGCTCCTCCATTGGCGGGCTATTAACATTACCTATACTCACACTGTGGGTAGGGCTATTCTGATCAGAAACATCCCCGGGTCCTCCTTCCTCTTCCCCCACTTCCTCTTCTTTCCAGCTCTCCTCTTCGTCAGACTCATCGGTCTCCAATAAATAGGTAGTTAGTAAGTTAAATAGATCATCCCCCACTTACTAACAATAAATAGGTAGTTACTAAGTTAAATAGATCATCTTAAATCTTAATGGATGGTTCCTATGATAGTTGTGAATGGAATATAGGTATTGTAGACACCTAAAAGTTGCACAATGAATTAAGTGAATTTTATTCATTTAATTATTCTTAATTCTTCCTATCAATTAAATTAAGATTTAATTAATATACCCTTTTTCTATCTAAGCCATTTAACTAAATACCCTCCCTCTAGCCATTTTAATTAAATTTACATTTAATTAAAGATATCAATTTAGCCCCTTTCCCATTTCAATTAAATCTACATTTAATTAAAATCTCATTTGCATTTAAATAAATCTAAATTTATTTATAAATCCCCCCACTTGCAAAATCCTACAAATGCAAGTTGCAACCAAATTAAAATAAAGAAATTTATTTTAATTAATTCTATTTTCCCTCACCCACTTGCATTTTCCTACATCTCCCACTTGCATCCTAAATCCTATTCCTAATTTCTTCTAGACCCTTCTAATCACTTCTAAATTAACCTAACCCATCTTCTAAACTTTGTCACATCCCTAAACAAAGGGAAGTCACTTCTCAAACCCTTAAAGTCTTTGATAACCATTAAAGGCTTCAAGTCTTCAACCACTTAATTTTCCAAAGTCTCCCAAACCATTAATGGTTAATTCAACCCTCTTACATGGTTAGAGACTTTTTGCCTAACTTAACCTTCATCCAACCCAAGGGTCTCATCAAGCATTTAATGCTTTGACCATGATTATCTCTTAATCATTTGCACAAGAGTTTATCCTTGGATTAACTCTTAATCCAATGGGTAATCTTAACTTAAGCTTGACCCTTACCCTCTAGATAACCATGAGGTCTTCTCAGGCATTTAATGTCTCCAACCCCTTTTCTCAACCAATCTTATGTTGACATTTGTCACCATTTCATTGGTGCCAAATGCAAACATGGATTCCCAACTTTCAATCTTGGCCCTTGTTAAGATTATCCAATCTTGACCATCCATTGCCCTGTTTTACCTATAAATAGAGCCCATTCCTTCTTCAAAAAAATCAAGTCTTTGTGCATCAAACTTATAGTCTCATAATATTAAGCATATTATCTCTCTTTGATAGAATAGCATGTTAAATCATTTTGATAGCATTCCAATCTTAGATATATCATGTTAGCTTCATCTTAGTATCATTTTCATACTAGTTCAAGCTTCATATCAATATCTTGCATCCTATCATCATCTAGTTTCATATCTAAATCATCACTAGGATCTTGGTTGCATTCCATTTAGATCTTAGAATCATTTTAATCTCGTTCTTTAGGTTGTCATCTTAAAGAATCAAGTACTCTTCCAAGCTGAGAGCCACCTTGAATCTTGAAGATCCTTGGAGATAGAGGAGCATGGAACGATATTAAAGAGTTTAGATTCTTTTTAACTTGCTTTGTTTGGATTTCTAACCTCTAATGCAATGTTTCATGTGTGTGTTTGAATTGTTTTCTCCTCTTGCAGGTTGATACCACATTTTTGACATACAGGTACCTCTTGTAGTATTCAAGTATTTCTTAATTAATGATAAGGGTGTATTTGGATTCATTGTTAGGAATTCTTAGTTATGTGTTTGTTGTGCTCTCTAGAGGAATTTGTGTGATATGCTTGGTCAATAATCCTAAGTAATGATTTGTCTTAAAGAAAATCTCATGGTTGATGATCATGATATACTTAGTTAATGATGCTATTGCATAATGAGTTAGGTAGCGTGCATATCTAAGAAAAGAATGAGAATGGCATTTAGAATTCATGTTAAGGAAATGATCATACTAGGCATAAAAGCAAATATGTAGTTTAGAAGCATGATAAAGAGTAAAAGTAGAATAGAAAGAGACACATAAATGCATGTTCATGGATTGAATGGATCAGTAGCATTTGTAGAATGGATAGAAGTGCTTGAATTGCTACTGTGTATGTTATTATGGATATGTGTAAATGAATGATGGATGTTGAATATGATATCATGGTTTTGGTTGATTGAGTAAGTGATGGCGTTAAGATACCCTAGGGAGGTAGATGTAATGTTTGTTGTGTTATTCCGCTTGCATTTTGATTAAGTGAAAAACTATTTACATGATGTTTAATTAGATTTAAGAATTATTGTATGTTAGTACGTGGTTGAGATGATGTTTGTATGCTGCATTAAATGATTCTAAGATAAAAAAAATTATTGTCTTCATTAGTGAGTTAAATAACTTAATTTTCTCTAGGGTATTTTGGTGGGCATTACAAAGAGACCCATGAGTTAAATGAGGGTTGAGTTAGAGGAAAAGCCTCTAACCATGTGGGTGAGTTGAGTTTAACTATTAATGGTTATGTAAGAGCCATAAATGGTTTGGAAGACTTTGGGGGTTAACTTGTTGAAAGATAAAAAGCCTTTAATACATTTCAAAGACTTTGGAGGTTTTGAGAAGTGACTTCTCTTTGCTTAGGAATGTGACAATAATTAGGAGATGAATTAGGCTAAATTGGAATGGCTTAGAAGAATCTAGAAGGGGTTTAGGAGGCAAGTGGGTTTGGTGGGTGAGAGAAAATAGGATTTTATTTAGAAATAAAATCTATTATTGGTGCAACTTGCATTTGTAGGAGAATGCAAGTGGGAGGGTTTTTAGAGATTTTAAATAAATATTTATTTATTTTCAATATGGAGAGGGGTTAATTAAACAAATATGCTTTATTCATTTAATTAATTGTTGGAATATGGTTTAATGAATTAATTTAAATAAATTGAATAATTTATTTAATTAGTAGGAGAAGAGGTTCAAGATAAATTAATTAAATATTGATTTAAGTAATTATTGATTGATGGTTAAATAATCAAATAAATACTAAATATTCATTTAATTAAGTGGACAGATTTACGTGTCTACAATAGTTTCAGCAGTTTTAGAATTATTATCAGGAAGAGGAGTAGTTGAATGAGTGGTGAAGGAGGCATTCAAACGTGATCAAGGGCACTTGCAGTGGCATCATAGTGTCTTCCAAGATATCTCCAACCTAGGGTCCAAAATGCATGAAATGCTTCATTCTTCCACATCTGAGGTTCCCTTTCAGCTTCTACTTGAAATAAATATTGTGCTGGTTGGATTCAATGGTGATGGTGGCTATAGGTACTCTTTAGATGCTCGCAAGCTGAAGGAGTTTATGAAACAAATATTTCCATCACACCATCCTGCATGTTTGGAGATTGCTTTACCATTGGACATTGAGCATGATCTTCATTATAATGTTATTCCTGTTGGGCAACCAGAGTTGATAGCTTTGAAGCAAGCGGTGAAGAGTGCAATGGTACCTGCAGGTTCAACAAGGCAGAATGTGTATGGAAAAGAAGTACCACTACTAGAAGTTGAAGCAAAAATCATTGAGCCAATTTTTTCAAAGACTTTACACCTACTTGTTTGGTGGTGAAGAAGATTCTTTTGCTGCAGAGATCAATGGGCCAGTGCCAAATGCAATCTTCATTCTAAATTTTGACAAAATTGAAGGACTTACCACTGAGAAAATGATGCAGCAAGAGGGGAATTATATTTATCAGTATCGTTATAATGGAGGAGGAGCATCACAAATGTGGTTGAGCTCAAATAGATATGTTGTCATAGACCTTTCTGCAGGTCCACACACATATGGAAAGACAAAAACAAAGGAAAGTAGTGTAAGTTACAGAACAGTTCCATGGTTATTAAATATACTTTTTCAAGAGGTCAAGATCCTATTAATGCAAGTTCCACGCATGAACTAGTTACTAGACAACTCTCGGCTCTTATATCTATAACTATCGAGCATGTTATAGCTCTAGATGTCCAGTTTGAGACTGTTGATTTGGCCACATGAATACTTGTTCATGTAATAATATTACAAAATCATAATCATTACAATCTCTTTTAAAGATGCCATAATTATAGCATTGATATGCCTGCCATTGAGATAAAGGTCTAATCAAAGATTGCATTAAGGAAGGAAAATTTGTTGCATTTCTTCGTAGAGGAAGAATCAACATTCAGAGGGAGTCTGACTTATCATCAAAAGTAACCTTGGATGAAGAGATTAGAAGGTTGATATCTGCTTTAGAGGGAGCCTAACATTTTTCATCTTCAGAGGGAGCTTGACATTTTAGCTTCTGAGGAAGCTTGACTTTTTGGCTTCTGAGGGAGCTTGACATTTCAACTTCAGACGAAGCCTGGATTTCTATCTTTAGAGGGAACCATGGTATCATAAAGATTTGGTTAATGCATTTTTCTCTATGAGGCAGAAGTTCGAGGTGCAATCCTTTGTTGATGAGCTCTTCTCTGTGAGGGAGAAGTTTGAGGTGCAATCCCTTGTTAATGAGTTCTTCTTTGTGAGGTAGAAGTTCAAGGTGCAATCCCTTGTTAATGAGTTCTTCTCTATGAGGGAGAAGTTAGAGGTGCAATCCCTTGTTAATGCATTCTTCTCTGGGAGAACTTTGAGGTGAAAGCCCTCGTTCCACCCTCTGCGAGTAGGTATGGTGGATCCACCCTTTGCGAGTAGGAATGGTGGAGATGCATTCTTCTCTGGGAGAAGTCTGAGGTTAGAGCCCTCGTTCCACCCTTTGCGAGTAGGCATGATGGTAATGCACCCTTCTTTGGGAGAAGATTAAGGTGAAATCCCTCTTCCACCCTTTACGAGCAGGCATGGTGAGCTCACCCTTTGCGAGTAGGTATGGTGGGTATCATGGAAGAAATTCCATGATGGTCTTGTTCACCCTCTGGGAGTAGCTATGGTGAACGTATTATTCATGGGAGTAGCCATGGTGGTAGCCACTATGTGACTTGGTTATTCAGAAGGAATCCTCCCTAGCTAAGAGGGAGTGTTGTTGTGTGGCTAAGTCGGATCCCTTCTAGGGCCGAGCTAGTGTACAAAATGCCAAGTGGCTTGTCAGCCTTGGCATTTGGATATCTCAGTTGTATGAGTCTAATTTGGGTCAAGCCCTATTTGGGTGAACCACTTGTGTGTAACTTGTGATTAAGTTAAATGTAACTTGCAACTAAGGGAGACTCATATGTAACTTGTATTATATAGGTCTGACCCTATCCTTGGCGCCAAAAGTATATGGATGACTTGATATCTATTAGGAGGTATTGATTCATATATATGCAAGGTCATGATTGCATCATTAGATATGAATTCAATAACATGAAGGACATGTAGTGTGCTCGGGGGTGACGATAAGAGCTTATCGTCTATGGTTGGGAAGGCAACAGATCTAATGTTTTCCTGTGGTTAATGCGCACTACCATAAAATCAACAATAGGAAAGAAATGTGCATATTTCTCTAATCTATCCACCACTATAAACATGAAATATTTATCTTGATTTTTTGGTAATCATATGTTGAAGTCCATGGAAATGCTTTCCCACTTTTGTTATGAAATTCAAAGTGGTTGAAGTAGCTCTACAAGAAAAAAATGCTCACCCTTGTTTTGTTGGGAAGCTATACACTCTTTGATGTGTTTGATAAGACCCTCTTTCATGATCCTCCAATAAAATATCTCTCTAATATGTTTATAGGTTTTATAGTACCCTTGATGACTAGCCAAGGATGTATCATGGAAATCTCTTAATATATTCTCCTTAACTTTGGATCTTGGTACCAAGAATATCTTGTTCTTGTAGTAGATCAACCCATCAACCATAGTGTACTCATTATCCTCTACCAAAAAATCCAAGATACAAGAAGAAAATAAATATTTATCATATTCTAAACTTATGGAAATATTCCAATCAACATAAATAATAGATAGAGAACATAGAGTGGGCTTCCTAGAAAGAGCATCAACAACAACATTTTTCTTCCCTTTCATATATCCAATCTCAAAATAACATGCTTACAATTTACTTAACCATTTTTGTTGGAATTCATTCAAATCCCTTTGGTTTAAGAAGGAAAAAAGACTATTGTGACCAATCTTCAACACAATTTTTTCATACACAAGTTATTTTCTAAGCTTGCTAAGTGCATGCATGATTGCCAACATTTCCTTATCATGAAATGAGTACCCTCTTTCTAACTTACTCAATTTTGTGTTTTCAAAAGCTATTGGGTGCCTCTTTGGGTTACAACATCCCATACACCTTATCCAAATGCATCACATTCAAATACAAAAGGTAGAGAAAAATCAAGAATTGCAAGTGTTGGGCCTGAGCTTATTATCTCCTTGAATTTGTCATATGTTTTTTGTGATTCCTTAGTCCAAAGAAAGGCTCCTTTCTTAGTCAAATAAGTTAAGGGAGAAGAAAGTTAAGAGAAACCTTTTAGAAATCTTCTGTAGTAGTTACACAATCCAAAGAATCCCATTAGCGGAGTGAGATTGGTTGAAGGTAGCCAATCTAAAATCATTTGAATCTTTTGTTGATCTACTTGAATCCCCATATAACTTATGACATGTCCTAAGTATATAATTTTAGTTATAAAAAAATCACATTTGGACAGATTATCATACAAGGATTACTGCTCCAAGATGCCTAAAACAATGTGGAAATGCTCCAGGTGCTCTTTTCAAGTTTTGTTGTAGATTAGTATGTCATCAAATATGCCAAAACAAATTTCTTGAGTTGCCTACTAAATACCTTATTCGTGCTAGATTGGAATATTGCTGGAGCATTGGAAAGACCAAATGGAATGGTGAGGAATTCAAAATGTCCATAGTGGCATCAAAAAGCAATATTCTCCACGTCTTCTCTTCTCATTTGAATTTGATGGTACCTAAACCATAATTCAATTTTAGAGTACACTAATCCATGTAACTCATAAATGAGTTCATCAATCCTTGGGATGGGATATCTATTCTTGATGGTTCAATTGTTTAATACTCTATAATCTATACACATCCTCATTATGCCATCTTTCTTCTTGACAAGCACCATTGATCAAGAAAATATAATAAAACTAGGCTTGATGAATCCTATGTTCAAAAGTTCCTTATTAGTTTTTTCTATCTCTTCCTTGTTTCCCCTTGGTTGATGATATGGAGTAGTTATAACATGTTTGGTACCCTATTCTAACTCAATTAAATGCTCAAATCCTCTATTTGGAGGCAACCTTGGAGGCAAATCATTGAAAACTACACTATGCTTATCAAGGATTGTTTGAATTTCAAAATGAAATTTACCTTGTCTCTTAGAATAGATTGTTGGATGGATTATAAATCCCACTACCCATGCTACTTGTCCTCTTTGAAAGGTTCTTTCCATCCTCTTTAGAATCAATACTCTAGGAGCTCCATTTGATAGGCCTCTCAAAAGAACTTCTTTCCTATCAGATTTTAATTTGAACATGATTTGGTAATTCTGATAATATCCTCTATGCGAGTGTATCCATTGGACACCCAAAACAACATCAGTTTCTCCAATATCAACAACATATAAAACATCACATATCTCATAATCACCCAAAGTCATTCTTAGTTGTTGAATCACATGGATGCAAGGCATGGTAAATCCATCTGCAATAGTAACATTATAGCTTTCAAACTCCTCTTCTTTCAATCCCTTTTTCAACACAAATCTTTCATTAATAAAATTATGGGTAGCTCCAATGTCAATTAGGACAACCATTCTCTATCAAGATAGAACTCCTTGTGCTCTAAAAGGATGATACCTCGAAGCTCTAGATAAATCTACTAAAGTATTGTCCTTTTTAATCTCTTTTTCTTCTTCTTCATGGGTGTCATGAAATTCCTCATTATCATCTGAATAGGGATATAAAACAACTTCAATCAAGTGCACTTATCCTTTACCCAAACATTTGTGGCATGGAACCCATGGTTCTCTACAAATGAAACAAGGGTTTTTCCTTTGAAGCTCACTCTTTTTTTATCACT
Organism: Cryptomeria japonica; assembly: GCF_030272615.1. Taxonomy (NCBI): domain Eukaryota; kingdom Viridiplantae; phylum Streptophyta; class Pinopsida; order Cupressales; family Cupressaceae; genus Cryptomeria; species Cryptomeria japonica. Next base: position 764,703,570 of record NC_081411.1, read on the forward strand.
CATCTTCTTATTAACTGTGTTTGGCACATTCTTCAGTGAAAGGGGTTAGGATTTTCTTCTTTTAGAAATTCCCCTTGTGTTGCCAAGGATTAGAAAATTTAGCTTGGTGAGTCACCAACTTCTTTGACATAAGAGTCTCTAGTTGCAAACTTCTTTTGATTGCTTCATGCAATGTAGAAAGTGAAAAAGCTCTAACCAAACCCCTTAAGGATTATTCAAGTCCTTCTAGAAGAAGATATATGATTCTTTTTTTTTGACATATTAGGCACCATGATGATTTTTTTTGTTAACTCTTCCATATAATTATTGATAGTATTTGTTTTCTTTAATTTCATAGATCCCTATAATAATCTTCTTCATCCTTTTGCTCAAACCTATCCAACAATCTTTGACTAAATTCATCGGTAGTACTTACTTGGTTATGGCCTTTAGTAGCCATTCCATGATACCACCAATCTTATTCCACACCTTCAAGATGCAAGGTTGCATAATAAATAGTATCCTTCTCCTTCATAGGATTGAAGGTGAAGAAGGTTTGAATCCTTCGTAACCAAGCTCTTGCTGAAATTTTATCACATGCATCAAAGGTTGGAGTTGATAGCTTATTCAACTTACTTTTGAGCTCCTTCCCACTTGAATCTTGATATTTCTTATAACCCCTTCTTGGTAGCAAGGAATTCATTAGGTCTACATTTTTTTTGATTAGAATTAAATTCTTAAATTCTTCATCTTGACTATTGTAGGTGACTCTTATTGCAACCAAATCTCCTATAGTTTCTTCAATAGGATTGGAAGGTGGGGTTGGCGTGAGTATTTCATCTGTAGGCAATAAAATTCTTTGTGAAGGTTTGGGAAAGGATTGCTTTGAATCTCTAAAAACCTCTAAAGTACTTCCTTTCTCCCACGTAGACACCAATCCTTGTAGTTTCTCTCTCAAAAGCTCCATGACCTCTCTAGTCTCCTTAAGACTTTCTACAATCTTCTTTTGATTCTCTTGTACATCAAGTCGAGTATTTTTGTGTAACTCATCAAAATAAAGCCATTACTACCCTCCTTATTTCTCCTTCACTTTCTTCTGAAGATGAACCATCAAAAAGTGTTTTGTTCTTCGCCTGCTGCATTTACCTCCTTTCTCTTCACCTGGATGCATAAAATTAGTTGGACCCTCATACTGAAAAGATCATAATTCTGATACCACTTTAATGTCTCTTAATAAAAAAATTATCAGACCTAAAAGCTCTTTTAATCTTATTTAACTAAAACTTTACAAATCAACACAAACAAGTAAACTAGCTTCTAGGAATGAACGTTGAAACACCTTGAGTTTGCAACAAACTTCATAGAGCCAATATATCATGAAATATCTTTAATATGTATCATGGAAATATATCATATTTATATCATAATCTATTATAAATAGGAAAATACATCTGCTACAAATTATACCAAAACTGAGAGCAAATATGAAGCTTGAAATGTACTGCAAACTCACAAACTTTCAAGAAACTTCTTAAAACTTACAATAAGGGTTTCATATGATAAAATTACTAATTTTACAATGGAATAATAACAAGCTACAACCAGAAATCTATCATAAATATCTATAACAATTGAATGCTCAAACACTAAAGAACATACTTCAAACAAATTGCATAATTGAAGAAAACCTCAACTATTCAACATAATTATAATCTCTAAATGCTAAATGAGATCATGCTTTGGTAATCCTTGACTCCCATTCTTAGCTCACCCATTAATCCTTTGACTCTCGTCCTTAGATTACCTAGAAAATATGAACATCTCATCCAACAATCTCCTTTTCCACTGGTTTGTCAGCCACTGAAGAACAAGCAAAAGCTTTGTCAGAAATCTATTAATGAATGATCAAGTTCAGAAGCCAAAACTCCTATTTAAAGAATTATCTCACAAGGAAAGATTGGGCACCAATATACCACATGTAGGAAGAGGAAGAGTCATGTTTGTAACTCCCAAGATTTGTCTCTTGAGCACCTCCATAAAAATCCAATAGTTTACCACTTCTTTTGTAATGATCAAGTTTCTCCAAAAATCACTAAATAAGGCAAGGGTACCCTTTCATGATTCCCATGCCCACGGAGGAGAAATATTAAATAAATATCTTTTGATGAAATTAATTTTATGTCTGCCCTCAAAAGAGATATCAAAACTATTAATATTTATTGAATTGTCAATTGATCTTGATGTGCAATTTTTGGATAGTTGGGCTTACTAAATTTAATAAAAAGTTATTTTTTAAAGTGGGACATGACACAATGAGTACAAAATAATATATCAAATGACCAATAATCTATATAAAATAAGGTCAACATGACAAAAATGGGAAATAGCAAAAAAAATAACATAATTTTTTAATAGAGTAGAAATGTCACTAATGTTGCAATATCACATGCCTTCCAAAGTGCTATAGAAAGGATAAATTAAATCACACAAAATGGAGTAAATTATGAGGAATGTTCTTAATCCAAATGGTGTTGTGTCCCCTTTAGATTTCACTCATTCATCCAACTCTTCTCTTCTTGACATTTCAATTCCCTCTAGAGTTAGGTATCATTAAAGCATATGACCTAGATTTTGTGGAAACATTGGTTGAGAGTAAAGTGCATACGATGTTTGGAGAAATTTACAAACTATTTAATGTAACTAATGAGACATATATCTATAACGGTTCTTGATAATGATAAACAACCTATTATGTTTGGTGGTGCAAAATCTAATAATATGAGAAAGGTTGTGGGAAACAAGTTATGACTAGAGGCTATTCTAGGTCTGGCTAAAAGTTTCTTTATTTTTATGTGTTTTCTATATGTGTACGCGAGGTTATTGAGAATGCTAAACACCATATTATGTTTGTTGGTCCAAAATCTAAGAATGGGGAAATGATTATAGGAACCAAATTGAGACTAGAGGCCCTTTGAAGCCTAGCAACTATGTCACTCATTCTACCCATTCTTCACACCATACTTCTACCTCATTCCTCTTATCACTTATATCAACATTACCTCTTTTGATGTTCTATTATTTCAATCTAGTATTCCTTTTCCATCATAACTTGACATGTTTCCCCTTGGCTTTGTCTTGATCAATCTTTTCTTATCTTGTCTTATTTCTAACCCTAACGCCATTATTATAGGTGACAATCTTAAAGCTTTTTTTCACCATTTTTATTATCATTATCATCATTTCATCAATTGCCAATCTTGATCCTATCTTGGGTGGAAACCTTACAACCCTTATCATCATGACCAACATCCAACTTCTACTCTTTAGTTTTCAATTTACCTTTGCCAAGGTGCCTCTTTGTGGATCTAGCTACTTTGCTTTCTCCCTTTCCTTCGAATCCACTTTGATATTTTCTTGCAAAAAAAAGTTACTACCTCATTTTAACCCCTGTATCATTGATACAACCAAATTGTACATATGCCTATGTGTAGTTGATGTGTTGTCTTTGTGTTTGTTGATTTCCATTATAAATTATTTTGTTGGTTTGTATTCTATGTATGTTTCCATGTATTATTCCTGTGCTTAGTGTACTGTGATATGTTTTCGTTTCTTACGTATGTGTTGTATGCACTTGAATGAAGATCAAAGAACATAATTGGAAGATCAATATCTCTCCTTTGTAATTATTCACTATTTCTCATGATAATATACATATTTACTACACTTCTTATTTGTCATGCATCTTCGCTTTCAATATCATCAATCTACTCTAGGTGGGTGAAAAATGTAATAATATAAATTTCATACCATACAACTTCTTTTATGATGTTTTGTGCTCATCTTAAGTTCCCTCATTTGTATGTGTTTCTATCTGTTATCTGGCTCTTGTTCACAAGTTGTCTAGCCTTGTGTATGGATTTTATTCCAAGGTAGATCAGACGATGAATAAGCAAATTAGTTTCACAATTTGTCTGGCCTAGTGCATCGATTTTATTCCTTCGTAGATTAGAGGATGAACATGCAAATTAGCTTGGCGATGGAAGAAATCCAAAGTATTTCAATCTGCACGACTAGCAAGTCTGATATTTATTTAGCATTTTTACTTTAAATACTTCACATATGATGGCGTGTAATGTGTGTTAACTGTAATCAGAATCGGCACATCACTCGCGACAATTAAACTCCTATTAATTCAGTCAAACAGATGGATATGAAAGCAAGCATAGAGTCTCAGCGCAACAATGCAATGATCAGAATAAACAAGTATATAGAAGGTGAGTATTTACCCTGTAGAATTCACATATTTCATCTGTAAAAAGTTTGGATAGAGAAATAGAATACGACCAATCAGCCAGGCAATTGCAAAGGTTGAAAACTACAACCAATTAACTAAAAATCCAGTTAGGTAGAATTGATTGCACCGTAGATTTAACAGTAAATCATTGAAAGGGACATATCATTCTGGTTCATAGTTAGAAGACTCAGATTTGTTAGGACTCGGCAAGCTGATTTTTGATTCGGACAGAGACTTGGCGTCCAGACTCAGCAAAAACTCAGCCAAGACTTGACAAATTGAAAAACCCAAGAAATTCAAAGATTTTGAAGGATTTAAAACCTGTTTCACTTTCCATATGCCCTTTTTATGATTTATTCATGTATTCTCTTATGGTTAGTATTTTGTGTGGTAGAATACAATGTATAAAATCTTTGCATCATTGTGTGGAATGGCACATATATCACACAATGCAGTTTACTTCTTGACAAAGCTGAGCACAAATCTAGAAGGAAAAATTCAGCTCTATATTTGGTCTATGCTTTCTAATGTTTCCAGTTTGACTTTTTTCATCATTCTGGAGGGATGAATGTCAATTTGATTCTTAATTAGACAATTTAGATTCCATTCCACACACCATCTATGCAATATTCCAGTCACTTTGATACTAATGGTCCCACTAAAAGTTGTAACATCTCTTTTCCCCTTCACAAACTCTCTGACTGCAATCAGGCCTGACTTGTGAGATTAACCAATCAATCATGTGTTCTGATGTTGCACTACAATTTCTTACATATGAAGGAATTCAACTAGTTCATAAGATTTCTATTCCACTTCTTCAGCATCGACATAGCTAGAAATAACTCCTGAAAATACCTTTTTCAAAAAACTATCAAACATTTTCTGTTTTGTATTGCCTATTTAAAGGCACGCATTTAGAATGAATATGAGTATCTTGTAGAAATTCTATTGCAGTCACTGATTATTAATCTCCCATCTCATAAAAATTATTTAACTGCTGAAAATAAATTTACAGCTGAATATCGAAAAATAACACAACTGCAACTTCACTAAAAAATACGAAAAGAAATAAGCAACACAAGGACACAATATTTTTGGACAATCGTCCCTGGAAAAACCCCTAAGGGAAAACCAGTTCTACAGATGGAAAATATATTAATCTTCAGCAATATAAGAATTACAAAAGAATTCCTTGCCTCTTACTGGCAGAACTCTGACAAACTCCTAATATCTCCTGCTGATATCCTCCACTGCTATATCAACGCTATCATTGCGCCTCTTGCTAACACTGCAAGACTATTTGCTATCACTGCAAATTCTTCTCAAGACTTCTTATTTTCCAAATGACCCATGACCCCTTTTTATACTACTCTGTTGGAAAACCAACAGCCAAGATTAATTCAAACCAACGGCTGAGATTAAGACAACTCAATAACCAATAACTAATTTTGGCTATAAGGTGTCACCTAAAAAGAGCCACTATTAAATAACAATTGTTTTTATCCTAACAGTACTTGTTTGACAAAAACAACCATTTTCTAATTCTAGGTCAAGACGAACAGCTGTCCAAAACTACCCATAACTAATGTTGTTATTTCTGGGTAAGGACGAACAACTGTCCAAGCTACCCATAATTAACACTCCCTCTTAGCGAGGAAGTTGTTCTTCATGACACCCATCTTATCTCTAAAGAAGATGAATTTTGCCTTCCCCAATGCCTTTGTTAGAATGTCTGCTACCTGCTCCTCTGTAGGTATGTACTGTAGCTGAACAATCCCCCTCTGTACACAATCCCTGATGAAGTGATACCTGATGTCTATATGTTTCGATCTATTGTGAAACACTGGATTCTCAGTCAACTTGATGCAACTCTAATTGTCGCAGTGTATCACTGTAGTCTCAACCTTCTGATCAAACAAGGCTACTAGCAACTTCCGAAGCCATATAGCTTCACACGTTGCCATGCTGGCTGCTATGTATTCTGCTTCTGATGAACTCAAGGCCACAGATTTTTGCTTCCTGCTGAACCAAGAAACAACTCATGATCCCAAGCTGAAACAACATCCTGAAGTACTCCTTTTGTCCGTTGTACTGCCTGCCCAATCTGCATCAGTATAGCCTATCAACTTGATACCTTCACCTCGAACATATCTGATCCCGTACTCAACTATACCATGAAGATAACGCAACACATGCTTAGCCGCCGTCCAATGCACTCTCTTTGGCTCTACCATGAACTGACTAAGAGAGTTTACTGCAAAGGCTATATCTGGCTTGATGTTGACCAAATACATGAGCGAACCAATCAACTGCCTGTATAGGGTGGGATCAACATCCTTTTCCTTGGATGCATCTACCTTCCTCCAGTTAGTGATCATGGGTGTAGACATGGCTTTGCAATCTTCCATCTCGAATCTCTTCAAGATTTCAATGCAATATTTCCCTTGACCAAGGAAAATCTCTCCATCAGTCTGCCACACCTCCATGCCTAGAAAGTAGTGCATAAGTCCCAAATTCTTCATCTCAAACTCTTCTGCAAGGTCCCTCTTGCAATCCTCTATGAGCCCTAGCGCACTAGTAAGAAACAAGTCATCCACATATAGAACAAGAATGAGAACCTCACCCCCAACCACCAAGTAGTAGAGGTTTGCATCAGCCTCACTCTTCACAAAGCCCATTTCCTGCAAGTATGTATCAATGCGCTCATACCATGCTCTGGGAGCCTGCTTGAGTCCGTATAAGGCTTTCTTTAATCTGCACAGGTGGGTCTCTTTGCTGTGTGCTACAAAGCCTTCTGGTTGTTCTATGTATACCTCCTCCTTCAATTCTCCATTAAGGAATGTTGTCTTGACATCCATTTGATGGATCTGCCATCCCATCTGTGCTGCAAATGAGATTACAGCTCGTATAGAAGTATACCTGGCCACAGGAGCAAATGTCTCCTCATAGTCTATTCCCTCCTTCTGAGAGAACCCCTTGGCCACAAACCTCGCCTTATATTTCTCGATGCTACCATCTGCACCATGCTTTATCTTGAAGATCCAGCGCGATCCAACTACTGCTCTATCAGTTGGTCTAGGCACTACCTCCCATACATCATTCTGCATTATTGAGTTATATTCCTCAACCATAGCATCTCGCCATACCTGATGCTTTGCAGCTTCCTGATAGCTGGAAGGTTCACTATCTACCAACTGGCTAACTAATGCCACATAGTCATTGAACTTGGCTGGTTGTCTCCTCTGTCTTGTACTCTTCCTAGGAGCTCCCACAGACTCCTGAGTATCCCTTTGTATGTTTTGAACCTCATGGTTCCTACTGCCAATTGTAGAGGATGAAATATCAACCTCTATATCATCTAGATGCATATCCTGCTGCACCAGTTGCTCCATACTCTGTGAATCTTCACTACCTGAGTCTATGCTTGTACTAGTAATTGTACTTGAGCTTTGTTGTCCTTGACTTGGACTTGGAGCTTTCGTTGGTTGCTCACTCCGATCATCTGCTAGCAAATCTCTAGATCTTCTAAATGCCTTGTCCTCCATGAACTTGACATCGCGTCTGACAATAATTCTTCTGGTCCCTGGAATGAACATCCTATATGCCTTTGAAGTTTCACTATACCCAACAAAGTACCCCTTCTCTGTAGTCTGATCTAACTTGGTACGTGTGTCTCCAGGAATAAGGCAATATGCCAAACTCCCAAATATCCTGAAGTGACCAACATCTGGCTTCTTCCCCGTGAAAGCCTCCTCTGGTGTCATTTTCCCTAGTACCTTGTGTGGAACCCTATTCTGAATGTAGACTGTTGTACTACACGCTTCTACCCATAAGTAGCGGGGCATGTCCTGGTCATGTAGCATAGCCCTTGCTGCCTCTGAAATAGAACGGTTCTTCCTCTCAGCAACTCCATTCTGCTGTGGATTGTAAGGAACAGTCCACTCTCTCTTGATTCCTTCTCTAGTACAGAAATCCTGAAAGTCATTTCCTTTGTACTCGCCTCCATTGTCTGACCGAAGAACCTTTATCTTCCTTCCTGTTGAGTTCTCCACAAGAGCCTTGAACTCTTGGAAGCGACTGAAAACCTCATCCTTGGTCTTCAAGAAGTATATCCAGGTCTTCCTGGAGAAATCATCAATAAAGGTAACATAATACTCATATCCTCTGAGAGACTTTGTCGACATTGGTCCACATACATCTGAATGTACTAGATCAAGAACACCCGTAGATCTGGTGTCACTCCTTGGAAAAGATGCTTTCGCAAACTTTTCCAACACACATCCCTTACATACATCATCATGCTCTGTGCTCACCTTTGGAACACCTGTCACCGTCTCACTAAGCAATCTAAGTGCTCCATGATGAATATGGCCCATCCTCCTATGCCATAGCTCTCCAAGATCTCTAGGGTTACTATTGCTCATGAGTGCCTTAGGAGTATCAAACTGCAACCTATAAAGGCGACCACTCCTAACTCCAATAGATACGGGTGATTTCCAATCTTTATGCTTAATCATAACATGCATCCCTCTAAAGAGAACATTATACCCTTTATCCTGAAGGACAGATACAGAAACCAAATTCATACCTAAGCCTGGCACATGCAACATCATGAAGAGGAATTACCTTTCCATTCTCCCTCTGAAGCTGAATAGTCCCTTTCCCAACTGAGTTGAGCTTGGACAAGTTCCCCATGGAGATCTGGATTCTGGTGTTCTCCTCCTTGTAGCTAGAGAAGTACTCTCGAACTCCTGTCATATGAAATGACGCCCCACTGTCTATATACCAGACACTCTGTGAGGTTGAGCTAATCATATAGGCTATGAGTGCAAACTCATCCTCCAATCTACTAGAGAGCTCCTCTGCACTTGCTGAAGCTGCCACTTGGTTCTTGCCCTTCTTATCTTTCTTCCTTTGTGGGCAATCGCTGACATAGTGGCCAAACTCGTGACAACCAAAGCACTTGACCTTAGATAGGTCCTTCTTCTTCTTTTCAATTTGTGAATTTGCTCCTTTGCTAGATCCCTTCTTTGTTTTGCCCTTTCCCGCTAGGGCAACATTTTCTTGTTCTACCTCACTTTTCTGACTCTTGTTGTTGGCTCCATTGACAAGACTTAGTCTAAGCTCCTCTTGAGTGAAATCACTCCATAGTCGATCCCAGCTAGGTAAGGTGTCTCATCCATTAATAACTTGAACAAAGACATCCCATTGCTTAGTAAACCCATTTAGGGCTATTCTTACTAGCTCGTCTTCATTTGGCTTATCTCCAACAGCTGCTAACTCGTCCTTGACAAGTCTAAGCCTGGTGAGGTAACTTGTAACATCTTCTCCCTTGTTCATCCGGGTATTCCTCAATTTTTCTCTGAGAATCAGCTTCTGGTTAGTGGTAGCATTCTGGTACAGATTTATAATGGCGTCCCACATCTTCTTCGTTGTATCTAACTCTGCGATATGTGGAACAACATGGTCCTTGACACCATCAAGGATTATCCTCCTCGCCTTGGCATCATCCTTCTTGTATGCTGCAAGTTGTAATGGATCTGTAGGTACAGCTACAGTACTGGTAACATATTCCTTGATACCATTCTCTTCCAGCAATAATGAAATTCTGGCTTTCCAGACACCAAAATTTGAGGCACCATCCAATCTGTCCTGATCTCTCAAACCTGCTGAGGCCATCTCAAAGAAATAAAGGAAAACAATAACTCGAAAGAGGTCAAACTCAAATTTCTTTCCTTTGCTTAGGGCAAACCTTTTCTACCCTCAACAAAGCTCTGATACCATGTAGAAATTCTATTGCAGTCACTGATTATTAATCTCCTATCTCATAAAAATTATTTAAATGCTGAAAATAAATTTACAGCTGAATATCGAAAAATAACACAACTGCAACTTCACTAAAAAATACGGAAAGAAATAAGCAACACAAGGACACAATATTTTTGGACAATCATCCCTGGAAAAACCCCTAAGGGAAAACCAGTTCTACAGATGGAAAATATATTAATCTTCAACAATATAAGAATTACAAAAGAATTCCTTGCCTCTTACTGGCAAAACTCTGACAAACTCCTAATATCTCCTGCTGATATCCTCCACTGCTATATCAACGCTATCATTGCGCCTCTTGCTAACACTGCAAGACTATTTGCTATCACTGCAAATTCTTCTCAAGACTTCTTATTTTCCAAATGACCCATGACCCCTTTTTATACTACTCTGTTGGAAAACCAACGGCCAAGATTAATTCAAACCAATGGCTGAGATTAAGACAACTCAATAATCAATAACTAATTTTGGCTATGAGGTGTCACCTAAAAAGAGCCACTATTAAATAACAATTGTTTTTATCCTAACAATACTTGTTTGACAAAAACAACCATTTTCTAATTCTAGGTCAAGACGAACAGCTGTCCAAAACTACCCATAACTAATGCTGTTATTTCTGGGTAAGGACGAACAGCTGTCCAAGCTACCCATAATTAACATATCTGATAATATATTTTATCCTACAAAATCAAATCAATGATATTTTTCATTTGTGCCATTCTCTGCAATCATGGTTTAGTTTTTTCTATTCTATGTTGGCTCTACCATTTCAACATGGTATCAGAGCGAAAACTTGTTTCTATGATCTGTGGCTAATGGAGGAATAAGATTGGGGTTGGCTTCTGCATTTGCTATGCTGCAGAGGAGACAAAGCGGCTACTGGGCGTGACTTAGAAGAACTGTAGATGGCAGTGATATGATTTCAGTGTTTGTAATGGTGAGAGAGGAACAATAAAAGGAAGGTGGAAGTGAAAATAGAGATATGATTCAAGTCCAAACGCCAAACTAGAATCTTGCAATCATGTTTCAAGAAAAGAGGTATGAAATGGACTATCTCTTTATAGGGTGACATCACAAATCTTTTGTTATCACTTTATTTGTCTTTGAGTGATAAAGATTATGGATAAAGTAGTTACAATTCCTAAATTCGAAGGGCATGAATTCCACACATGGCAAATTAAAGTGCAACTGTCATTAATTGAGAAAGATTTGCGGGAGATTGTGGATGGGACTGTAACAAAGCCACAAGATGTAGATGCAACAATGAAGTGGATGACAAAAGATCGTAGGGCCACGACATTGATTGGTCTTGGCTTATCAGATGCATACTTGCATCATATTGATTTATCAAAGACATCAAAAACAATATGGGACGGGCTCAATGTCTTGTTTGGTTCTCAGGCTTCCAGTGCCAAGATGTCTATTAAGCAGAAATTGTTCGGGTTAAAGATGAATGGAGGTGATAATATTATTCAGCATATAAGCATTTTTCGTTCTCTCCTTAATCAACTTGCAGGTATAAATGCTAATGTCATTGATGATGATGCCAAGGCAATATTACTTAACAGTTTGCCTTCTAGTTTTGACCATATTGTCTTTACTCTAAACAAAATAAATCCTAGCTTGGAAACAATAATCTCTTCTCTAATTGATGAAGGAAATAGAACTAATAAGAACTATCAACTTCCTAAAGAATGTGCTTTGGTTGCTAGGAATAAATCTAATGTTTCTAGTAGAAGAGAATTCAAATGCTTTTATTGTCAGAAAAATGGGCATGTGCAGATGAACTGTTTTCAACAGGCCAAAGATCTAATCGATGGAAAGTTAAAGAAAGATACATCTTTTGTTGCAACAGAAGGTGAGGCCAACTTTTGTGGATTTGCAGTACATAAAAATGACTCATCTGATGGTGACAGTCCATCAGATGATATAGGGGTTGATACAAGATTTCTACTTTAGAGAATAGTGAATATTGACAGGGGGTCGGAGGCAACGGAGGTAGGAGGATCTTTTATCATCTCGAGTTAGCTTCTCGCTCAGAGATGATCATTGCATGAGAAGCAACCTATCTGTGTCCCTATAAAGCCGAGGCTTGGCAGATTTGTCCCTAAAAAGGGGGCGCGATTTATCTGTGTTCCTGAAGAGAAGAGGGTGCTTGGTAGTGTGATTGTCCCTTCTAGGAGCAAGGGGAGGGACAGGATTGTGCAGGCATAGTGGCAGTGATCAAGTTTCCATAGCACTTGAGGAGGTGTTAGACACACTCAGAGGAGATGTGGACTGGACTTTCAGAGGAAAGGCGTCTCATGTGCATCACTGGAGGAGGCATTAAACACACTCAGAGGAGATGTGGAATTTCGGAGGAAATGTGTCTCATTGTGCAAGGGAGGTGGGAACTTTTGTTCTTGTGTAGACAGTTCCAGGTGTTGCAATCAGGAGATCCACTGATGCAGTCAGTGAGGAGGATTGGTGAAGACGCTTCATCAAAGTCACTCGAGGGTTGGATTAAAACCCTTGCAACTTCCACTCTTGTTTAGATTAATGTAATAATGGGGGGAATGTTGGTGTTATTACATTAGTTTAGATTTAATCAATAAAACTACCAGCGGTTGTGTTTTCAGTTGTGCAGTTACACAACCATTTGTTGTTTTGTATTGCCTATTTAAAGGCACACATTTAGAATGAATATGAGTATCTAATAATATATTTTATCCTACAAAATCAAATCAATAATATTTTTCATTTGTGCCATTCTCTACAATCATGGTTTAGTTTTTTCTGTTCTATGTTGGCTCTACCATTTCAACACTCATGAAAAAAGTTACAAGAGGACATTACTATAGCTTGTACATAATTTCAATAAATAACTATACAACTTCAAATAAGCTATATTGTCTTGATGACAGTTAACTTCATTTTCCCTAAATAGTGAACAAGCTATTTGACTTTAACCTTGATTACACTTAAATTATCCGAAATAATTGTGAAGTCCAATGCTGATTTAAACACAATTGAGTTCTAGCATGAATAATTTGAGAAAAGCATCTCCCTCAAATTTACAATCAACATACTAACAATTTTTTTTGAAATGAATATATTATAATCTCCTACACTAAAAAACTCACATCTTATAGAAGATTTACTTCTTTCCAAACATTTCATATTCTTTGTGAAATTGTTTGTTGGTTTGAAAAGAAGAATCGGGACAAAATTATACGTGAAAGACTTTCAAGGTGCTCTTGTACTTGTTGATTCTGTGCGTCTGTGCTAGATACAGAAACCGGGTCCATCTCAAAGGGAATCCTACTGGATATCTGTTTGGAACTCAAATTAAGCAGCCAAAAGTGAACAACAGGAAGAATATTAAAATTATATTCTCCTTTTATAACTAGTTTAAGCCTGCTTCCATGTATAGACTTCCAAGACAAATATAACATTTTCACATGGCAGTACGCACCATTACAATGGATTTTAATGACAACATGCAAATGCAATAGATGAACATCTAGCATTCACTTTGAAAAGATTTGCAAGCTTGACCTTTTGTCCAAGTTAAAACAAACAATGTTTTATTCAATATTCTACTTGCAAGAAAAAGTCCAATGAATACCAAGAGGTGGAGAATAGTGTAATTTTTGTGCCCTAGATCAGTAATTAGATTTATGTCCTTTAATTATTCCCTAGTTTGTTAATCAGATTTGTAACATTTTAGTAAACCATAATTCAGTAAACTCAGAAATGAAGGAAGTAAACAAGAGACAAACACAAATACCCTGGGAAAACCTCCAAGGAGGAAAAACCCAGCATTAAAGACCCACAGGTCAGATTATATATTCTCCCTTAATATCACAAATACAATACTTAGCTTCCTTTTCAGATCTGATCCCTTTTGTATGACAGATATGCACTTCTAAGCTCTTCAAGTCTGCACAAAAACGGCCTAGGTCCTCTTGGACAATTTCGCACAAGCCTAAACAAGTTCACACTCTCCTTGTGTAAATTTGCACCTTTTACATGTAGAGCTGATTCGTTGAATGCTTGAATGAGTGAATTGTATTTGCAAGATGTCTTTATTTATGTGTCTTAGCCTTTATTAATTCAAGTCGGCCTCCTTTTTTTGGCACCAATATATTTATTGTGGCATGGAGTATTTAGGGTGGCGTGCAAGTATAGGGTTGGGCTCAATCTTGGGGGCATGTTACCCTTTAGGATAGGGCCTAGTCCTAAATGGGTTCGAATGTTGCCTTAAGGCAATCCAAATCCATATTGACCTAGTTACAACAACACTCCCTCTTAACTAGGGAAGAAGAGAATACATAATTTGAACCTTTAGAGCTCCATCTAGCACACAAGCATAGAATGGATCTAGCACACAAGCATAGAATTACATCTTCCACCTAGCACACAAGCATAGAAAGTGTAATACACAAGTGGTTCTTTACATAATTACAATTATCCATCTAGTACACAAGCATAGATTGGACACAATTCATTCTTGCACACAAACAAAGAATGATCAAAGTGTTGCAGATAGAGTCACTGAGATTGGAGCTCCCTCTCAATCAGGGTTCCGTTTTCCACAATACCAAGTCTATGTCTGAAGTATTCAAACTTCACTCTGGATAAGGGTTTGGTAAGGATGTCTGCAACCTGTTCATCCGTGCTAATGTACTTTAGTTGAATGGCGCCTCTTTGCACCATATCCTGAATGAAGGGATAGTGCATTTCCACATTTTTGGACCGGTCATGGAATACATAATTTGTTGACATCTTTATACAACTTTGATTATCACAATGAATGGTGGTAGGACCACTAGTTTGACCAAATAATCCAATGAGGAGTTTGCGAAGCCACACTGCTTCTCTAGATGCAACAGATGCTGCAATGTACTCAACTTCTGCAGTGCTCAATGCTATGGAAGATTGCTTTCTACATGCCCAAGAGATCACTGCAGAACCCAAGTTGAAGCAGATACCCGAAGTACTTTTCTTGTCCTTGACACTTCCTGCCCAATCTGAATCTGAATGGCCTTCCAAGAAGATTGAAGTGTTAAGCAAATACTTCAACCCATAACCAATAGTGCCATGCAGGTATCTTAGGATGTGCTTGGCAGCCACCGGGTGAACAAGTTTAGGCAAGCTCATGAACTGATTGAGGGCATTCACAGCATAACAGATATATGGCCTTGTATTGACTAGATACATTAATGATCCAATCAGCTGCCTATACTCAGATGGATCTGCAAAATCAGAGTTAGTTGTTGAAACACTTAACTTCTTTAAGTTAGATTCCATAGGAGTATGCATGGGTTTACAATCCATCATTCTAAATCTTTTCAGAATATCAATAGTATATTTTCCTTGACTTAGAAAAATTTCATTGGATTTTTGCCATACTTCTAACCCTAGGAAGTAATGCATTAGACCTAAATCCTTCATTTCAAATTCTGAGGCTAATTCTTTCTTACATCTTATGATTAATTTATTTTCACTAGTGAGAAATAAATCATCCACATACAAAACCAAAATAAGCATATCATCATTATAAACCTTTAGGTAAATGTTAGCATCAACATCATTCTTATGAAACCCTAAGCTTAGTAAGTACTTATCAATTCTTTCATACCAAGCCCGATGAGCCTGTTTGAGCCCATATAAGGCTTTCTTCAACCTGCAAATGTGAGAATCTCTTTTATAGATTACATAACCTTCTGGTTGCTCAATATAGACTTCCTCCTCAATAACACCATTGAGGAAGGTTGTCTTAACATCCATTTGATGCAGTTCCCAACCTTTGGTTGTAGCAATAGCTATTATAGATCTAATAGAAGTATATCTAGCAACAGGAGCAAAAGTTTCTTCATAATCTATTCTTTCCTTTTGAGAAAAACCACGAGCTACAAACCTAGCTTTGTATTTTTCAATACTACCATCAACATTATGCTTAATTTTAAAAAAACCATTTAGAGGAAACAACAGACTTACCTTTGGGTCTGGGTACAATGTTCCAGACATCATTCTTGATGATAGACCCATATTCTTCATCCATGGTTGATTTCCAAGCATGATGGGACATAACTTCTTCGACATTGCGAGGTTCAGACTCAATGATATTACACATCACAGAAATGTAGTTGGCGTGCTTTTGGAATCTCTTGCTATCTCTAAAGGTTCCTCTGGGAGCAGCAAATCCTTCAGCATCTTGAATTGTGTTTCTAACCCAAAGTGGTCTCTTCTTGCAGACCACAATATCCTGAGGTATATCGGTAGAGTGCATGGGTTCTGTTGGGTCATTCTGAACTTCCTGGTTTGGAAGGTCAGTAGACTACTCCTGTATCTTAGGGTTAGCATCAACTATTGAATCTTGATTTTCAATCACCATATCATTATTGTTAGATAATGAACCTTTAGATCTTTTGAAAGCAATATCTTCTTCAAAAGTTACATCTCTACTTACCTCAACATACCTTTGACTTGAAATGTAGATCCTGAAGGCTTTGGAAGATTCACTGTATCCCACTAAGATGCCTTTCTTTCCAAATGGATCCAACTTGGTTCGTTTTTCTTTAGGCACATGAACATACATCGGGCTCTCGAATATCCTTAGGTGGCTGATGTCAGGTTTGATTCCTGTAAAGGCTTCTTCAGGAGTCACATCCTTTAGGGCACGATGAGGACATCTATTCTGAATATAAACTGTTGTTTTGGATGCTTCTGCCCATAGAAAAGGTTGCAAGTCTTGATCATGGATCATGGCTCTTGCAACTTCAACAATGGTCATGTTCTTTCTTTTAGCAACTCCATCTTGCTGAGGATTGTAGGGAACACATAACTCCCTCTTAATTCCTTTAACCATTTTACTGAGAGTGGGAAGAGCTTGAAAGTGTAGATGTCCAAGTCTTCTATGCCATAGCTCGCATGATTCAGGGGCCTCATGAATGAGAGTTTGAATTGGATTAGCTGCAAGCTTATTTAAACTATCACATCTATTTCCAATAACATGAGCAGTTTGAAATTAGATTTCTTAGACCAAGCGAGTACTTTCCCTTCAAAAAATGCTATTTGCAAACCCTTATCTTCTAAGGTAGAAATGGAAATAAGATTTCTTTTAATACCAAGTACAAAGAGAATATCACAGAGTTGTAAGGAAATACCATAATCTAGTTTTAAAGAGGTAGTACCAGAACCTTTTACCGAGTATCGGGCATCATCACCGATTACCACATGAAGGTTGGTGTCATTTTCAATCAGATCTGAGAGATGCTCACGAAAACCTAAGATGTGTCTGGAGGCACCACTGTCAAGTATCCACGTATTACTGTCCGTAGGAACATTGCTGGATAGAGCAGAGATAAGAAGATGATCTTCACTTTGTTCGGCAACTTCATTTAAATTGACTTCCCTTTCCTTTGGATCATTCTAACAATCTCTGGCACAGTGACCATACTTATCACATCTGAAGCAATGAATGTGAGAGGAATCTCTTGACTTCTTCATTGGATCATAGGAGGAGGATCTAAAATCTTTGCTTCTCTTTTCTTTCTTCCAATGTCCACCTTTCCTAGATTTAGCTAAGAGAACATGATCTTTGTGAGAGTTCTTGAGTTTTCCTCTTACCTCAATTCGAGATTCCTCTTCGATGCAATCAGATTGAAGACGCTCAAAGTTGGGACGATCGGCTCTTCCACCAATGCTACGAATGAATGGTTCCTATTCATCAGGTAGACCATTTAATGCAATCATAACAAGATCTTTATCTGAGATTTGGCAATCAAGAGTACTTAGCTTGTCCTTTAGTTCATTGATCTTCATGAAGTAGGCTATGATTGAGTCTTCTTCTTTCATTTTCATGTGAAGAAGCTGTTGTCTTAGAGCAAGAGCCCTGCTGAGGTTGTTGACTTCATACATCCCTTCCAAGTGTTTGATCATTTCCTTGGCAGACGCAAACTTTGATATGACAGCAACAAGATGATTCTTGACGGATTCAATTATGATCTTCCTAGCCTTGAGGGAGTCTTTCTTGAACTGTTTTAGTTCTTCAGCATCTTCTGGAGGGGACAACCTTTCTTCATCTACGAATTTCCGCTGATCATTCTCTTCAAGGATCAATAAAATACGGACTTTCCAAGCAGCAAATTCAAGGGCTCCATCAAGTCTATCTTCAGCCCTCAAACCTGACATTTTAATCTGAAAACAAATAGCAGCTATATGCAACAAATGATTTACTAAAATCTGAAGTTAGTGACACCTTAGCTCTGATACCATGTAATTTTTGTGCCCTAGATCAGTAATCAGATTTATGTCCTTTAATTATTCCCTAGTTTGTTAATCAGATTTGTAACATTTTAGTAAACCATAATTCAGTAAACTCAGAAATGAAGGAAGTAAACAAGAGACAAACACAAATACCCTGGGAAAAACCCAACATTAAAGACCCACAGGTCAAATTATATATTCTCCCTTAATATCACAAATACAATACTTAGCTTCCTTTTCAGATCTGATCCCTTTTGTACGACAGATCTGCACTTCTAAGCTCTTCAAGTCTACACCAAAACGGCCTATGTCCTCTTGGACAAGTTTGCACAAGCCTAGACAAGTTCGCACTCTCCTTGTGTAAATTCACACCTTTTACATGCAGAGCTGATTCATTGAATGCTTGAATGAGTGAATTGTATTTGCAAGATGTCTTTATTTATATGTGTCTTAGCCTTTATTAATTCAAGTCGGCCTCCTTCTTTTTTTGGCGCCAATATATTTACTGTGGCATGGAGTATTTAGGGTGGCGTGCAAGTATAGGGCTGGGCTCAATCTTTGGGGCACGTCACCCTTTAGGATAGGGCCCAGTCCTGAATGGGTTCGGATGTTGCCTTAAGGCAATCCGAACCCATATTGACCTAGTTACAAACAACAAATAGATAGGAGCATCCTCAAATGGATCTATTCAGTTTTTGTAGAGCTCGTTGAAGCTGAAAGTTACATAATTTGAAATAAGTAGAGATGAATGAACAATGCAATGTTTTTTGTCACTAGGGTAATCATTATAATCCTTTCCCTGAATTCTTGTAAGATCAAAGCATAACAAAGATGTAGCAACCTAATGACTCTCATGCAACATCTCTGGAAACAGAGGCACTGACAAAGGGTTGAAATGTACTTTTCTTTACCCAAATCTGTCTTACTTTTGGAGAAGCTTTTATGTATAATGTAGATTGTAACAAACTAAAATTTTGCTTTATTTCAATTAAGCTAAACTTGATATAGGTCAAGTCAAGCAAAATCCAAGGCAACATGGTATTTTTTTAACAATTTGCATATAAATTTGTTGAGTTTTAACGAGTAGATAAAACTGATAAACACACAAAATAGCAAAATGAAATACTATAGAGACAAAACACATAACGCAGTAAATTACATGGTTCACCATTAAAGGCTACATCCACAAGAAAGCAGGGAAATATCTTGTATTATCAGGTTATATGATACATGATTTGTACTCATCCATTTATACAAAAGGTCGTGTGAATGTTGGACTTCACATTCTCAACAACCTCCCACTTGAAGTCCAACTCATAGAGCCATGAACAGTCACATTACCTGCGTTTATACTTTCAATGTCCCATTGTAACTAGGCTTAGAGAAGATTTTAACTTCACCAAATTATTTTCAAGAACACTTCGGATGAGTCTTCTCCAAGTGATTGTGGAGTCAAAAATTCTTTATATCGCAAAACAATTTCCCCCTTACTCAAACTATAACCAAGACGCTCTAGGTCCACATAGAAGTCCATGCCATAAATACTAGTTGATGGATCATATATGATCCCCAAATCACTATGCCCCTGAATTTCGAAACTGCTAATATTTTTCATGGAGCTTGTTATGCATATCATAAACATACGTTTCCACTGCATTTTTCTTTTCCTTGGTCTCTTCATAATTTTGTCCTGTAAGGCCATTTCAAATTATTTCTCTACATCTTTTTGCAATTCTGCCCGTGCCAGCCCAGCAAATATTATTTCTACAAGAGGCAATTCTGTTTTCTTGGTCCTCTTCTTTTTGACCATTTTCACCTTAGCATCAGTCTCCATCTGGATAGTCTTATCATCTAGCTCAAGAGCTCCATTCTCCGAAGTTGCATCCCAAGTCAATCCTGCAGGATAGCACCAGGTGTGATGTCTCCAATAGAAGTTGCACCCACATCAGCAAGCCTCCCAAGAGTGGGTGTTTCGTCCCATCTATTATGCCTATTAATTGCATGCGTGGCATCAACATTTGCCCTCCTTGGTGTCAGTGTGGCATCCCAATCTGAAGAAATCTTTGCCTTTTTGATGACATTCTCTTGTTCCTGAGCCTGATCCCAACTATTCCTCCTCTTCTGAGATGCCTGTGACACATCTTGCTGAGTGGCACCGATCTTCTTCCCCTTCTGATACTTCTTCGCAATCAACCTCAACGTTTCCTCTTTCTCCCTCTTCATGGCCTCCTCACACATAACATCTGCATAGGTTCGAACTGCAGCGTTTGGTGTTTTGTCCCCCACTGAATCTATCAAATCTTCATCCCCATGGCCTCTGACAAAAAATCTGCTGCCCTTGTTGTAGAGGGGCATGAAATCTAGGTCGCCATTGTAGAGGCTCACATCGTAGGCCTCCCACTCCTCGCGACTTTTCACCTACCCGTCCACAACCAATCTGGGATTCTTCCCGCGGCTTTCAACCTCCTTTTTACCCTCAATCAACAAATAACAAAGATGGCAGTACTGATGCCCAAAACTATTTGTACTATAGTGGGCTCTCTCCAGCTCTAGCCACGTCATCTCCACGTGTTCCTTAAGATAATTGCCGTTAGACAACTCGTCATTGTCTATTAATTCCTGGATGGAGTTAAGTACATTGGCATCAGGGGAGCTGTCCATCTTTTCGCCTAATTCAGCTGCAATCTTCTCAAAGTCGTCTGACTTACACTGTCCAACATTTTGGACAACAATAACCTCCTTTGCTAAAGAACCAAGCGAATACTCCTCAGTTTCCAAAGTGCTAAGAAATTCCTGACCAACATAATCAACTTCATCATCTAATTGATCCAACAACCTCTTTCAAGCAGCCAAAATCTCACACAAAGGCGAATCTGAAGTAAGATGAAGAACTCCCACTTCAGCATGACTCTCTTCCATATTTGCTCAAAAACTTCACAATTGCTCCTTCGCTTTAACCAAGCTCTGATACCAATTGTTGAATTACAACGAGCAAATAAAACTGATAAACACACACAAAACAGCAAAATGAAAATAGAGACAAACATATAACACAGGAAATTACGTGGCTCACCATTAAAGGCTACATCCATGGGAAAATGGGGAAATATCTTGTATTATCAGTTGTATAATACATGGTCTGTACTCATCCATTTATACAAATATACTGCTAGCAAATGAAGAGATGGGAGAAGGCGAAAGGCCATGTGACTGTTCGACTTCACATTCTCAACAAAATTGCAGATAATGAACAGATACATGGTGGGTAACAAGGACACCACAATAAAGTCAAAGATCATGAAAATTTGAAGCAATCACTTGAATTATCAAATATAGTGAAAATTGATTGAGTTAACAGATCGTCAGTTTGTGTTTTGGAAAGTTCATGCCACAATCATAGTTCAGTACTCACTTCAGTATCATGCACTATTTGAGGCAGTGAGTCACCATAGCTTTGCAGAAAATATAATATAAATTCCTCAATGGGTTAAGAAATTTTACATTCCGACTTCCTTGAAGAAAATGCCATTAATTTTGTTTCAAGAGGGAAATGGAGGTCATAATGTTCCATTGACTAGACAAAGCTATCTCACTCATCCAAGCAGTTGTAATTCTTTCTTATGATTTTTCTAGTTTGCATTACCAATTCGTTTTTAGATTCTGAGTGTTGGGCTTGCAAAGATCAACCTTTAAAGCCACTGATAGAGGAAATTCTTCCTTATGCAGAATAAACGATAACTAAAAAGCATTCTTGTATGTGCAAGGATTTAAGGGAGCAGCAACGGAAAACCACACACATTTAATGTAATCACTAAGAGGAAATGATTAGTGTGTGATCATCATCATAATGTGACTCTGCAGGCTTCATATGGAAACTAGTGTGACAATTAAGGCTTTGGCGCTAGTCCACCTAAAATAATTGTTCCCTCATGTTCAACACACCAGAAAAAATCTGGAATAGTAGCCACACCAAACTTCCATGACAATCTCTGTGGATCGCTGATCAAGTTTCAACTTTCTGGTTCGTCTTAGTTTAGAACATGCAGGTGAAACAATGGATTTACAATTGAATTGAACTTGTTGCCTGCACAACCATCCACATCTCTTCTACAACATGTACCTCGTTTAAAAGTTATGGTGTTTGATCTTGGATTAAGATATTTCTCTTTACTCGAATAAAAGAGGAGCAGAAAATCATGTCGAGCACTAGGCTAACAGCCTGAGTGACTTTATCATGATGGTAGAACACGCATATGCTTATTGCTTGCTTCACTTGTATCATCAATAATATTTCCATAAACACTGTTCATCCTTGCAATGATGGCAGCAATAGGCAATCCCTTATATTTCTGGTGACAAACTCAATAGTCAACGTATACAGAGAGGTTTGAACTATCACAAAATTTTGTTCCATGTCGCTTCTCGAGAAAGACCAAATGCAGTTGCCAACTTATAGCTATGACGACAGGAAATACCTCCTTACCCTCAACATCGCTCAAAACAGATGTGTTAGATATAAACCCGTAAACCATTAACAGCTTAGGTTATCTTACTAATCCTTAATAAATTTTGTATGTTTCAGGGAGTTTCCTGTCTTGCATCAGGGAACTATCCACTCTGTTTTTCCTCCCCGATCCAACTGCATTCATCACATAGAAACCTTTCAACCTCCCTATCATTCATCATTTTTCTTATTTCTTCAGAGTCAATTCACCAGGAAACTTCAGCATAGATGCTTGATATCTAAACATGAGATGCGGCATCCTTGGAATCCAAGTCTAAAAGATGTTCTGCAACATGTTCTTCTAAATCTATGTTATCATTTATTCTACAGACTCCAAGCAAACAATGCCACAGCTTGGCATCAGGTTCTACTGCATTTTTTTTAATTAGGTCTTCTGCCTCATCAGGGTGTCCAGCATGAACGAGAAGGTCAACCATATAGCAGTAATGCTCCATGGTAGGTGTAATATGATTATGTTGAATCATGCAATCAAAATACTGCCTTCCCGCTTCCACCAGGCCTGCATTGGAGCATACAAACAATATAAAATTAAATGTGGCATGGTCCGGGTTGACACCAGATTTCTTCATTTGTTCAAATAGTTTCAGGGCCTCATTGCCATGTCCACGCATGGCATATCCTCCTATCATTGTGTTCCATGAGATCAAGTTATGTTCATGCATTCTCCCAAATAACTTCTGTGCATGATCTATTCTTCCACATTTTGCATACATATCAACAAGAGCATTTTCCACAAAGCTATTGGAGTGAAATCCACTTGTAATTATCTTCTCATGTATCTCCATGCCTTTTTCTACAGATGTCAATTTTGTACATGCTGGAAGAACACAAGCAAAGCTGAATCCTGTGGGCTGAATGTCTGCTTGATACATTTGGCAAAACAGTGTCAATGCTTCCTCAAATGGCCCATTCCTGGAGTACGCTGCAACAATTGTATTCCATGACGCTACATCTCTGCAAGACATTTTGTCAAATAAATCCCGTGCCTTAGCCACGTTCCCACATTTTGCATACATGTCTACAAGGGCACTACTCACAGCCAAATTACCCTGAACTCCACTTCGAATTATTTGTTCATGTATATTCGTACCCAGTTGCATATCTGACAAATTGGCACATGCAGGGAGCACAGAGGCAAAGGTTTTGGAGTCTGGTGTTATGCCTTCAAGTTGCATTCTATGAAAAAGCCTAAGGGCTTCGTTAGCATAACCATTCCGCACACATCCTGAAATCATAACTGTCCAGGAGACAGTGTTTCTTTTAGGCATTTTATCAAACACGTGGCGTGCACGCTTTATCCTTCCACATTTTGCATACATATCTACAAGAGAACTCCCAACAAAGACATTAGACTGAAACCCGTTTCGAATGATCTCTTCATGGATTTCTTTTCCCTGTTCTAGACTCTCACAAGCTGCGAGAATGCTCGCCAATGTCATTGCATCCGGATTAATACACAGCAACCTCATGTTCCTAAAGAGTTCCAGGGCCTCATCAAATTGCCCAATCCGCACATATCCTCCAATCATGGTTGTCCAGGAGACGGCATTTCTTTTCTCCATCTTGTCAAACAAATAACGTGCATTCTCTAGACTCCCACATTTCTCATACATATCAATAAGAGCATTCCCTATAACAATATCAGAGTCCAATC
This sequence comes from Cryptomeria japonica, assembly GCF_030272615.1. Lineage (NCBI taxonomy): Eukaryota > Viridiplantae > Streptophyta > Pinopsida > Cupressales > Cupressaceae > Cryptomeria > Cryptomeria japonica. Next base: position 764,728,104 of record NC_081411.1, read on the forward strand.
CTCTCTCAATAATCTGCCGATGCATTATTTTCCCTTTTTCCTGTCCTAATATTTTCCCGCAAGCCTGCAAAGCAGTCGCAAACACGAAGCCATCAGGTTCAGTCCCTGCTGATTGCATTTGGTCAAATAATCTTAACGCTTCCTTGAAAAATCCATGTCTTCTACAAGCTGCAATCATCATAGTCCACGAGAAGAGGGTTCGTTTAGGCATTTCGTCAAACAATTTGCGTGAGTCTTTCAAACTGCCACATTTAGCATACATGTCTATAAGGGTGTTGACCAAAAAATTATCTGACATAAAACCTCTCATATTCATGTGTGCATGGACTACTTTTCCCTCTGGCAAGGCGCCTTTCTCGATGCAACCATGTAAAATTGATTGATACAAGTAAGTGTTTACACGGTAGTCCATAACATGCAATATTTCCAGAGCCTCTTTCAATAAGCCCTGCTTACAGAGTGTATCAAATTTCCGATGAAATTCATCGTGTGTGTCATAGTATTTTGTTTTAACTGCATTTCCAGTAACATTCCTATGATGGTCATTAAGTAGTAAGTACAATGTAAACATTTTCTTCTTCTGGGGTTGTGGCAATCTCATTGTCATTGCTGTTATTGCTCTCTGTAATGTGTCGTTTTCATTACAGAAATTTCACCTCCAGAATTGTGTTACGTTTTTAACCTTCCAGCATTGGTTGTTTACGTCTTATTCGAGTATGTATTACACAATGAATCTTCAATCATGTCCATCCCTACCCTCCAGCCTTCCAATGGAGATTGAAGTTTGGCTCTGTATTTATTTGAACTGTGAAGAGCTCCAAAACAATTCCGTTTCATGATTTTGTGAAATGTTGGGAAAACAGAATTTCCTAAATATAATATAGGATAATTAAATAAATAAAATGTATACACATCAATATAAATCAATAATTAGTGTGACCCTTGTAGGAGAGAAATCATAATATTATTAAATATTATTTGTGGAAAGTAGATGTGAGAGATTATGCTTTTGGTTTTGGGTTAGAGGAAAAAGAACAATTATGATATATTGTTAAAGATCAATTGTTGAGGAGTAGAAATGGAGATCTTTGTTTTTATATTATTTTGGGATTAGAATAGTTTGTGAACATTATGTTATATTGAATATGCAAATTTAGGTCGATTATGTTTGTGTGAATCTATCTTATAGCTTATGAAAGTGATATGTTTCAATGTGTGTCAATTTTTTGATTCACTTTATTTGTTGGTGTTCATTGATTGTCAAGGATTGGTGGTGCCAAGAAACATTGAAGGGAGATGGTTAGATTATAAGGTTTGTGTTCCCCTAGGTTGACCCCCTTGATAGGAGTGAATCCTTCTACTATGCATATTAAACTTTTCCTAGCATATTTTTTCCTTTCATGCAAATGATAGCTGATAATACTTGCAAATTATGAACAAATAGACATTGAATGCCTTTAAACATGAGCATAGCAATAAGGATGTGAAATGTGTACCAAGTCAGCTCATGGTGGGAAAGAATTAGGATTCAACCAAAGTTTGAGTTTGAAATTTGAAATTGTGGGGTCAAATCCATAGGTGCAGGATCAATCCTACACATGTGGGATTGTCCTATGATATGAAAACAAAGCATTTGGGTGGCCTATGGGTAAGGTGGGGCCAAGTGTGAGAGAGCATGTGTAAATGGGGATGAGTAATGACATTAGAAAATGAGCCCAACTTTGTAGAAGAGTGCAATGTTTATCAATATGTAATTATATTAAGTCATTCATCAAAATGGGCCCAAAACTAAATGGGAGTTGGCATGGATAATGTCAATTTCACCTTTACACGGTCTCACTTTGATGTGCGTGCAAATCCTAAAATTATGACATATCAAGTAAAGTATGTAAGCACTCACAAACATCCTTGTAAACTGAATATTTAGACTAAAAGATACCAAGAACCAATAAAAGTAGTGAACCCTTATAGATCTCATCATGTAATTCCATCGATTCACATGAATGCTTACTAGGAACTTGCAAAATAAAGAAAAATGTACAACGAGTAGCTTTTTTCATAGAAGTAACAATAATCACGGTGCAAATTAAATCTAATTTTTGTTAGACATGAAAAAAAGAGAAGAGTAGGGTTAGAATTTTTTTTTCACTTATATAGAAATTGGTAATAATCCACTTGGTATAGTGGCCATAGGATGGCATGTCATGTTAATATTTTGACATGTCGTTGTGTGTGATAGTGATTTATTTGGCCAAGGTAGAAAGTCTTTGTGTAAGTGCCTATTACTATCTACAACCTCACATTAGGAGTGTTAGTAGAAAAATATGTCTTCCCTCCAATTAGTGGCATCAATTAGATGTAAAAAATTGGGGAAGGGGAAAATAGTATGTAAACGCAAGATAGACATGTAATAATGTAAATCATGTAAAATAATAACTATAGTAAATGTATCACATAATAAGAAAGTGAATCATCTCAAAATATAAGCCTTATAACCACATGGGCTAAGGATGATCATTGAGGTGTGTATAAATTTTCCTCAATATAGACAATAAAGAATGGTGATGCAACCCTTAATGGCTAGAAACAAGGTCTTTCTAAGCACATAGGACACTATGCTAACATATTCCACCAATGTGACATTCAAGAGCACAATAATGCATCGGTTAGGTGAGGTGATAAGACCCTAGTGGTAATTGAGATCTTGATACATGACATTTCATGTAATTAACAATGCAAGAAAGGTTATGGTATCCCTAGTTTGACTCTTAGAACATGGTTAGGTCATCCAAGAACACAATATGAAAGTTAATGCATGATGCACGATCCCTCCCAATGTGGTAAGTAAACTTTTAGAAAATAGTTAGGTCATGCAAACACAATAATGCAAAATGTGATTGTGAGAATCCATGTCAAATTAAATGTAAAATATGATAATGAGAGTGCATGTTAAAAATTTTTGCCCCCATGCAAGAAAGATATTATGGTGAGGTATAAAGTTTTTAATGGGCATGAATCATGAAAAAGGTCTAATCACATAGATGATGAGGTAATATGGCCCTTAGTGGCCTCATAACATTGTTTGATGATCAATAATAGGTGATCATGTTGATGAGTGGGTTTGAAAGTACAAATAAGTAAGATGTAAGCATGGAGACACACATAAAATTGTGTTGAGGAGATTGATATAGCTTTTATATGTGACAATAGAGATTTTTTCATTCAAAAGTATATGAGACTCCAATTAGATCTAGATGTGAGATGGGCAGAGTGAGATAATTTCAAGATGGAGAGAAAACATTGGGAAGCATAGAGAGACAATCCTACACCTTCTAGTGATGTGATAGTCGATTATTTGATATTGGATTTGTTCAATAATTAAGACACTATTTTAGAGAAACAAGTGGAGATAGGTTGTCTTTATGAGGATATTGAGTGATTACATTGGAAAAATATTGTATTGAAAGACAAGACATTATTAAGATCTTTATTTAGGATCCATAATAGGACCCACAACAATCATTATAGTGGAGTGGGGAAGGAATTCTTTGGGTCACCTTCCTCAAGGCATAGAGGTTGTGACAATGTTGGCTCAATAATATGTTTGCACACTTGATAGATATAAAAAACAATGATTTATGATACGAGACATTGATACTATAATTTATATATGACTTATTTAATATCACATCTGATTTTATGAACTTACATTTGGATGATGTTATGCTACATATGGTTGATATTAGTTTCTATGTATATGTTTGGTTTTTTTATGGTTAAGGTTCAAATGTATGTATGTGTTTATGAAGAATGTATCACAATTAATACACACATATTTTATCTATGGTGGTCAATGAACCTTATTTCATTATGATAGAAAATTAAAAATATCAATTGATTGTCCAAAAGAATCACATGTAATAAATGAACATGAAGCTATATTAAGATCTACACTAGGTTGAATCTGATGCTCTTTTCATTTTCCTTTTCAACCCTCTAACCATCACGCCAATAATTTTAGTCGATATCCTACTCCATGGTCTCATCTTTCCTCTCATGGTTCAATGAATTGATGTCATCTTTGTTCATTTTTTCCTTTTATTGTGGCTTTATATCCAAGTTTACGCATAACTTTGTACACAAGGTCATATATTTGTTTAATTGATTATTTAGAATTCTAGGATATTTATTTGTAGATGTATCACTTTCTAAATCACTTTTACACATATATACCTCCTCATCATTTTATTTTTTAACCTAGTGGTATCCTCACGTCCTAGCCTAGCGCCCAGCAACCTATATCTTGGGTACCTTCTCGGCGAGCTGAGGCGAGACTAGTCCATTGGAGGTGGCAAGACCACCTGATAGCCCTATCACCAGGAAAATCTGGTAGACGTCTTGCGACGTGAGTTGAACTCAGGACGATGAGGGAGAAAACAACCCACCCAAGCCAACCACGCTATCGTTTAGAGCTGAGCTCCTCATCATTATATGTAGGTGATCCCATAATAGTGTGTCCCACTTTTTGGTCTAAGTGGGACACTTAGAATCAACTTTTGAGCTTTTTTAATATGTGTTAGTTATAGCAAACAAATGGTAAAAAATCTGAGGATGATGCAAACTAATGAGTCATGACATTTTATGAGTAGATGTTGTATTTTTTTTTAAATTTTAGAAGAATTATTTCTATCATAGTTTTTATTTTTCAATCAATTTTTATTTTTAAAGTGCATAAATTTTACTATGAGCATAAACTTTCTATAATTTCTTGGAATTAGATCATTAACTCTAATGCCTAGTGCACATATATTTTTTATTAAATAATTTATTAATTTTTGAATTATTATTAAAAAAATTGTAGACCCATATTATTATATAACACATTTTCTTGAGATAAATCAGTTAATTTTTTTCTTTTTCTTTGATATAAGGACATCCATATGGATTATAGTGCATTTTTAAAAATTATTTTCTTGCAAAGTTTAATATTTTTCTCGTATACATACCTGGTTTTTCATTATGGATTGACATCCATTATAAACTTAAAAAATATAATATTAAATAAAATATTTTGTGTTTGCAAGTATATGAAATAGCAACAAGGAAGGAGAGATCATCACAATAGATGATGTGTCTACAAGAGAGGAAGGCATGTAGGTGTTAGTATACATGATTGAGTTTGGAGATATTATAAACAAAGAAGAGTGGAGTAGTGCAACTATGGAGGAATGTGAACAAGAGGTAACAACTAGGGAGATACTACAAGTTCCTAGTCCAAACCAAGGGAGATTTCCATTTGAGGAGAAAGGAAACAAAAAGTATAACAAGGAAGGCATAATGGATAACTATAGAAATGAGAAAAAGTATAATAAGGAAGACATGATAGATAAGTGCAGATGAGACGTTGGATGTGGGAATGGTAGGATTCTCAATGTGATACAAGGGAAATTAGAAAAGGAGCCCAAGTGTGAGGTTTCAAGGGAAATAAAAGAGGTAGCCATAGAGATACAAATAGAAACAATAAAAGAAAATGAATATAAAGCTACATATATTAACAAGAGAGACTTTGCAATGTTTTAATTTGGAGTAGCAAGTGATAATAGAATGATGATGCACATAGATGCAATATATGATGGTAGAAAAGATCTTCCTTGATGAAAATAGAGAATCAAGGTTCATTTTATTTTTTTTGTAACATACTAACATGAATTAAGTGGGAAAAAACATGTGGAGGCAATGCATGGTCCAAGGAGACTACTCCAATCTATGGACATGAATGAGGAGGAAGAGAAAATGTCATCCAAATAGAAAAAGATGAGAGAATGCACAATTCTTTGTGTAAGGTGTTGCAAGAGGTGGTAGCATATGATGACACAAATGTATTACAAATGAACCTAGAAAGTGATTGTTATAAGGAGCCTCCAAGTATGATAAGGAAGAAGAAGGAAATACTTATCACTACAACGATAATCAGTGAATTTGTATGATTATTTTATCCTCTAAGGGATAAGGAATTAATTTTAATTGAAGGTAAAATAGGTTTTGAAGGGACCCCAAAACCCTTTACACTAAACCATAGGATAAAATAAATCTTAGCAAAACAACAACAATTTTTTTTCCTAAGTGAACACCCAAAAAATTGCAACACAGTAGAAGTGGTACAAATGGAATTAAACATAAAGAAGAGTATAATATAGATATTTGAAGGTTTCTTCAACTTCCATCTCCTATTAGTATAATTCTTCCTATAGTTTGGTGAAACCCATTAGTCTTGATTTTCACTCTCAAATGAGCTCTTCTTCCTTTCATGAGTTCTTGTGCTCAACCTGACTTGATCCTTTTTGTCATGTTTTCCCATCCCCTACATTATTTGTCTTCCATGGAACTCTTTCATTTTTTTCCATTAGGATTTTATTGCCAATAATACTATTTTGAATGGTATATTTTCTTACCTCAACTAAACTCTCTAGATTTTCATTGATGGACTTCATCTTTTGTTGAATGTAATCACCCTTTCATTGACATCATTTTCCCATTTTTATGGTCATAATCACTACTTTAAACTCACTATTCATATTGGATAGATCCTTCTCAATTTTCTCAAATTTCCGAACAACTTCCCATCCCTGAAGGATGCCCAATTCCTATTCACTAGTTAATTGGTATTAGCTACCAAATAAAGGTAATTTTTATTAGTTTTTGCATAATAAAGGTAATTTTGATACTTGGTGTGATGAAGCATGATATTTTTATTAGTTTTTGCATAATAAAGGTAATTATAGGTCCAATGGTGGGCATGAAGACAATGAAGGAAGAGGTGCATTATTTTGCACAAGGAGATAAAGAATAAGAAAGGCTAATGGATGAGTGATTTGAATACATCATGTGAGTTGAGCTGAGCCTTGATGAAAAGTTCACACTAGAGGAGGAAGAGTTTATCAATAAAATATTTGATAATTATCTTTAATAAAATATTGGGTAAATGATGTAGTAAAAGAGAAGGATAAGAGTGAAGGAAGAATAAATGAGGAATAACAATAGCTCAATCTTTTGGCTAAAGTTTCAATCCACTCTTGATGGTGTAAGTATCTCTTGTATAGCACCAAGGATAATTGATTTGCAAGTATAAATAAGATATTTAGGCTAGTGGAGGATAAATGGTATGTTGGATACATGAAAGAGGTCCAAAAATGTTTTAGGTAGGATAATGAAGAGAAGGAGGACTTGTATTGAAGGAAAAAAGAATGGAGAAGGAAAGACAATCAACTGTAAGTTTAGTTGCAACAACATAACTTATTAGTTGTAGTTGTACAGTTTTGATATTGAGCAAGGAATTACAATTTTTTAACCTTAAGAGTTTGATGCAAGGATGTCATGTAAAGACCAACCAACAACCCCATTTTTAATTGTAATTTAAAATTTAAATTTACCACCTAATTTAGGAACTGTCAACCAATTACCAATCACATAGATTCTTAGCCAAGATGATATAAAGGTTTGGTGATTTTAAATTGCTTGGTTCATTCTTTCCATGCTGATTATGATTACATTAAGATCAAATTTTATATTTTAGTGGGAAAAGGAAACACCAAAATTTTCGGTAGGATTTTGTGGAGTATGTGACGTAAGGAAGATGATAGAAGAAAAATGTGTGTGTAAGAGGAAAAACAATATTAGGTTGCATATAAGGAGAAAACTATAAGGAGACTACCATCCCATACAATTTGGGATTGTTTTAATTTCTATGCTACTAGTATGTGTGGAAAGAGGGGTGATTGGAAGAGATAAACTAGCTAGGGAGATGACTTGGAAAGAGATCATGAGAAACTATAAATGAAGAGGAGAGTTTTATTTTACTCCACATAGTAGAAAAGATGAAAAATGATGGAAAATAGGAATAAGAAAAAAATATGCCAATAACTTATGGTATATGTCTTCACACAATAGAGGTGAGCATCTAGACATGTGTGTGAGATAGTGAATAGCCAAAGTAAAATGATGAGTAGGGGAAGAGGGCAATAATCCTACTAGGGAAGGTTTAAAAAACAAAAAGATCATCGTGGGATCATGAGAGGACACACAAGAGAGATAAAATTAGACATGATTGAGTACATAGGTATACATGTGTTGTATGAATAATCTTGAAGGGTTCCCTTTTTCCATATGAGTATAAAAATATAATATAGATCTTTGATTGGAGTTTGGGTGAGTATATAAAAGAGTAGAAGTAAAGCTTTAAAGAAAGAGGAAGCTCACTTGATTCTTGATCTTGAAATGTGCAATACATGAAATATAGAGGAGTTGTATGAATGAGGAAAGGTTTATTTTTAATAAGAGTTGCATGCTTATTAAATTAAGTGAATGCTTGGGGTGAGAGGCATACCATATGAAGAGGAGTACACCTACATGGTTTTGTAAGATAGGGGAGGTTTACGTCCTCCCTTTTTGTAATATAGTTGCTTAATGCAAAGTGTTTGCAAGTTGTATTCTAAATACATTAATAAAAAATGGTCATTTTATTTATTGTTCAATGTGGTATACCATGTATTATTTTCAATGCTTGATTTGAGGTTTATTTTTAATATTTTCCATTTGATTATATTTTCAATAGTAGTTAATTTCTTTATGTGTATGTTGTTTTGTGTGTGTACGTCTTTCTATTATTGACAATGTTGGAGTGATTAGGACAATTATCTAATTATTTATGTCCTTTAATTACTTTATTCACTTAAGCTAAACTTAGGTTCTTTTTTTATTTTATTTAATTAGGATAATAATAGCTTAATTTCTCTAATTAATTATGATTGTGACACTTGGTGCTAGCTAATTTAATCTAGCATTAGGTTTTTACATCTAGGGTTTCATTCATCCTTTCATAAGGATTCATTCATTCATTATAAAATAATATTTTTGTGCAATCAAACATAAAGTTCTCATGTTGTGTTGAGAAAGTTATTCTTGCTTGATCTTTCTCTTGTGATACATGGTGTAGCATCCTAAAATATACTCGCCTATAATTTTGTCACTTAGGCCTCACTTTAGTTTTTTTCCTCTAAGGCCTGATTAAATCACCAATTCTTCTCACACCAAGTACCAAACTCAATTATTTCTACTGTCTCCACTTTTCCCCCCTTAATCATGAAGCCCTAATGTCTAGGACCTAGGATCATGGCACTGGGCACCATGGTCCTCAGGGCATTTTGGGGCCTCATAACGGTCACCCAATTTGGGTGGGGACTTAGATCCCATGTCACCTCATGTCATAAATTCAGTTTGTTTTTTGACCAGTATGTATAAAAGGAGGTTAATTACACTCTAGAAAATTCAAGTGAGAAAGCAATCAATCTTCTATCAAGCATTGGAGAAAAAGTGGAGTCAAGATTCAAGAATTGGAGATGCCATTCATGTTCTATGTTTTATGAAGACTTTCTACATGAAACCCTAATTCCTTGTGAAGAAAAAAAAAACTTCATTAAAGGTATATCCTTAGGTTTTCAATCATTTTCAACCTTTCCCTAAAAATGAAAGTATTTTACTACAATATTTCATTTACATTTCAATTTCAGTTTCATGGTTAATTCTAAAACCGAGGTTTGACCTAAGGAAAACCCATATTCCTAAAAATTTCCCCCTATTCATTGTATGCATGCATAGGTATAGAGTTGCGTTTTGGAGGATCAACATGGTTCACAAAGATAAACAAGTTCCCTTTTGATAGTGTAAAATTAGGAGGACCAGGGTGACCACCACCATGATCCTGACAATTTAGGTTGACTTTCTGGGAACATCTTTGAATCTTCATATTCTGCTTGGATCCAAGTTTGTGGCTCAGAACAACAATTGTAGCTCGTTGTTTATGCATAATCTCTTCAATAACTCACTATCTTACCTTAATATTTTACAATTCAAAAAATTCAATTCAATCTTAGGGAAATAAGAGCCCCATTTAGGAGGCCTAGAATCTGATTAGAATCTTGGTCTATTAGATTTATATCTATCAAATTCCTATCTCTCCCTAATGTAATGGTAATTAAGAAAAGTTAGTGGTTTTATTACATGCTATGGTGAAACCCTAAATTTTCACCATTATATTTTGGTGAACCTAACATCTTACACCTTAATTTATGATTTATATTCTTAGATTTGAGTGTTTATGATGGTATGATGAAAGAATAAGGATCCAGTCAACTACTAAGAGGGGGGGTGAATCAGTAGAAAGAAAAATTGATATAAAATTTCACCAATCTGAGAATCAACCTCTCAAAGCAAACTCTAAATTGACAAGTTAAACCACTGAACTACAAATGCAATATTACTGTCAAGATAAACCGGTTGACTATTACAACAGATTAACAATAAACAACTTGAAATTCACAAACATCCAAATACTTTACTAACATAAGTAAAACCTAATTTCAGATTTTTGTTAGTTAAATTAACATATCAAAGTAGATTAAGTAGTTAAGCAATTCAACCATAGTAAACATAACCACAAAAACATTCACCACTTGACACAATATTTTTGATGTGGAAACCCAAATGGGAAAAACCACGGTGGGGATGAATACCCACAAGTATTTTGAACTCTTCTGAAGTTTTCCCTATTAGGAGCCAAGTCTGTTAAAGCTTTACAAAAAGTCTTGTTAAGAATAGATCCTATTAGGGACCACCCGGTTAAGGGATTGACTATAATGCCCTGTTAGAAGCAATACCCTATGAGGAGTAACCTCGGCAGAGGATTTAAAATCCAAGCTAATGGACCACCTGGTTAGAGGATTTGAATAACACAAAGCTTGTTAGAGCTTATCCAGTTAGGGGATTTTAACTATTGTAATTGTTAGAAAATAATAGGGGTTTGCTGATCTGTTTGAATAGCACTACACTTGCTTGTTCAGATCCTTTTCATGCTCTTATTTGCCTTTACACAAACTACAGATACATCATCTGGTTCGACAACCACACACTCAACTACAACTTTGCCAACACTACAACAAAACAACTCATCAACCTTATAAACAAATCATCAGGTTAGTAACGCAACAAAAACCTAATTCTCTCATAGAGATTAAAAATAAGTCGGTTCAAGTATGACCATTGGATTACATAACAATCTTTGCACATCATTCAAGATAGCATTGACCGCTCCTTGATCACCGCTTCATCAAAATCGGTAACTAATCACACGGTTTGCATTACATGCAACATACTTGCTCATTCCCAAGATAAAAACCGTTATCTCATCGTGCCAAAAACACTTTGAAACTCTTCTCATACAACATGCATATGTGTCATAATCATTACCGCTCATCATCAGATCATAAACCAATACACCCAATTCACCAAACTTAATCGGTTAGGGTTTATCAAATCAACAGGTAGGGTTTACCAATTCAACTCTCCAATACTTAGCAATACTGGTTTTCACCACAAACTCACCTACTGGTTACAGTTCCCTTCATTAGCTCTTCCTACCGGTTACAAAACAATATTATAACAATATCATTACCAGTTAATTGACATCAATGACAACATAACATTTCATTAATGCAATCTTCATGCAAATGTCAACAGTTTATGCATTTTCAAATTCAAATTTACACTTACAAGGTCTATTTCCAATTGAATTACATAAATTTAGAAGTTAAATTCACACAAACCCTAGTTTATAATCTTAAAGTTGAACTTGTGAGGTGCCTAATTTGGATTCATTATTTTAGATCTAATTGTTTATGCAATTTAAAATTAAAATTTGCACTCATAGATCTTATTTTTAACTGAATTACATAAATTTAGAGGTTAAGTTCACAAAACCTCTAATTTATCTATTTTTCAGATTTGATCTTTATGACATGTTATGCTATGAATTAGAGGCATTTATCATTAAAATTCACAAATTACATTGCTTAATTAATTGGTTAATCAATCACTTTTACAAAAAAATTCATTGTTTAATCACAATCTTCAATTTGTGCATTCAAATTTCCCTTCTTTGTCCATGAGTTTTGTTACCATTAGTCCTACCTACAATATTCCCGTGAAAAGAAGTTGTAGAATTAAGGCTTCCCAAGGTTTAATTTCTAAGGATATGGAGACTAATTTGGATAACTTATTTCATGAGAATGTTGGTGGCTCCTTCAACCCAACAAATTATGTCATTTATCCCCATTCTTTTCATAATTATTATGAAGAGGATGAATCACTACCTAGAGTTACCATTGGCATGCCAATGAATTTAAAAATATTCAACAATGGATGAGTCAACAATACTCGAAAAGTGAGGCAATCCCATTGATTGAAGGATTAAAAATAATGGTGCAAAGTGATAAAATTGGTGTTAATTTGTTGCATGGCCTTGCTCATATTGTTGACACTAATATCATGCCTATCAAAAGTTGTGTTGAATTCCTTGGTTACACTCAAACCACTAGTCAAGTCAGTCATTCTATTCCTATTCATACATCCTTGCCTAGTGTGCCTACATTCACATCTTCTATCATGACCACTTCCACACAAAATTTTAATCCTACACATGTTAGTCAAGGGGGAAACCTTGTTAATCAAAATTCTTATATACCTCCTCTTGCGACTCTTCCATTTGTGTCCAAATTATCTCCCATACCTACATAACATAGTGCTCCACCTTCTTACTCTCACCCTCCAGCTACATACAGAAATGTTACTCCTCCATCCCAATCCAATATGTCCAATTTCAATCCATCCATCGAAGCAACCATTAATAACTTAGGCTAAACTTTTTCATCCCTATAACAACTGGCTTCTATTCCCAATCCAAGTTTAATTTACCCACATTTGATGTAGTGAGCCCATTATCCGATGACATTGTTCATGTTGTCCCTCGTAAACATATGGAAGCCCCTCAATTGGAGATTTACAATGGAAAAAGTGATCCCTTAACTCATGTGAAAAATTTTCAAACTTTGTGTAGTGACTTTGCTCATGATCAAAGACTTATGGCTAAATTGTTTACTAGAACCTTAAGGGATAAAGCCTTGCAATGGTATTGTTCTTTTCCTCATTGTATTACATCATTGCAACAATTAGCTAATGCTTTCATTTAAAAATTTCACAATTATATTGGTCCTAAGATTACTCGGGCTGATTTGATTCATTGTAAGCAAGGTGTTAAAGAAAAAGTGACTGATTTTATTGGTAGATATAAACATTTATATTCTCAAATTTCTTATCCTATGCATGATAATGATGTTCAAATAATTTTTATTGCTAATTTACAAAAATATATTAGGGATAAGCTTATCTTTTATGAGTTTACTTCCTTTACAAAATTTGCGCACAATGCTTCATAATTATTAGCTTCAAGTGAGTCAATTTGAATCATCTTCTTCAATGGCTCTGGTTGATAAGAATGAGAGTGCTTAACAATATTTTGCAAAGTTTAAATCGAACAAGGGATACATCAAGATAAACAACAACATCAATACTCAAGTGGCAACCATGATATCATGTGTGGCCCCTTTATCCAAATACTTTAGAAAAGAATTTACTCATCTTTTCGAGTCTTTGCATAGAATAATGACAAAATTGATAAATAAAAATATGTTGAAACTTTCTCCCATCAAGCCAATTGATACCTCAAAACCTTTGCCACCTTATCATGATCCCAAATCCTTTTTTCAATATCATCGTCAACTCGATCATGATACTGAAAAGTGTTATACCTTAAGGAGTATGATTCAAGAATTTATTAATAATAATACCATATCTGTAGCTAGTGTGAATGACAAAGGAAAAAATATGTAGCTCCTCCTAATCAAAATATCCAAATTTTCACTAATCCTTTGCCTTCCCACTCTACTAATGTGGTTGAGTATGAACCTCTTGCATATTCTCCTGATAACCTTGGTGTTGAGTCCAACAATGTTGTGAATCTTGTTGACAAACCTATACTACTTAAGGACCTCGACATTACCTTTGATCTTAGCGACACTATTTTTTCACCTAATGGCCCACTATATATCACTACAAAGATCAAAGACAAACTCTTACAAGGGGTTCTTATTGATCTAGTGTGTATGGTGAATATTATCACTGAAGAATATCTCTATACTTTACAATTGCATCAAGTAACATATGATAAATCTAATGTAATGGTCAAGGTGTATGATGGTTTCTCTCTCCCTACTATTGGTTGTATTACTCTTCTTGTTGAGGTTGGTACTATGTAATTAGATGTCATTTTTTCTATTATTCCCACATTGGATCAATTTTGTGTGAATTTAGGACATCCTTGACTCTCTTCCATGAAAGTGATCTCTTCTACCATTCAAAAATGTCTAATAATCCCTCATAATGGCACTATCATAACATTTAATCATAGAATGTACCAACCCATGGTGAGGCATGGAGATGCCACCCTTGATTAATTTTGGCCTAAACAATTTGAGCCTCTTAAGCCTGAAAGTGATGCTCTATTTCTATCTTATCAAAGGTGAAAAATGAGATGATCTTATCTTTGAGTAAACCTAGAGACCCTAGACCTATTCCTCCTCCTCATGCTGGACTTGGTATCCTTCCTACACCTTCTATTCCTCCTATATATGCCACAGTCCCACCTCCTACATATTACAAAGGGAAGTGCTCGACATCTCATGTTTCTCAACCTTGTAGACCTCCTTTAAAGGAAGAAAATAAGCCTATGTCTATTGATCCTCAACCTTCACAATCTTCAACTAAAACTAAAAGAAACCATTGTGCAAGAGAATGCCAATGAAGATGTCATGCTAAGAGTCATGAGGTTTCTTCTCAAACCATTTCCTCCTCGAAGACACCAAATGTTCACTTAGTCCCATTTGTCTAGCCTTTGCCTAACCTAGGGAGGAAGTTCGATCTAAATCACCAAATATTAAAAATGCTTAAGAAAAATGATGGTTCATGCTCATTTTGTGTTAGAGATCCTTATTTTATTAATCTTGATGAATAAATGGATGATGATGATGTTGTTCATGCTAAAAATGTTGATTCTAATGATTTCGATGATATGTATGATCTTGTTGATGTTAAAAATGATTTATCTAAACAATTTTTAAAAGCATTAATCCTAGCTCCTAATGGTAAACAAAGTGACTCATCATTAGATCATGGTCCTTGTTTGGAACTTGCAATAGCTCCATCTAATGTTCTTGAAGTTGCTCCTCTTGCATTCTATCCATCTTCCCAAAATAATGTTTAGCAAGATTGGGAGGTGGATGATTTGCTCGATTAGCTTCATTTGCACCATAGACTCTCTCTCCTCTCTTTCTTGCTCGTGATTGATGTGTTTTTCTGTTATGTTAGGTTCTCTTTGGATGACCCTTGTCACTCCTTTGGTGAAAGGTAATAAAGAGGTCGAATGTATTGTGACATTCTTCTATTTGTATCTCAATTCTCCTATTTGTTGTCCATTGTGTTGTCTACTTGGGGACAATGCAAAGCATTGAGATCTCTTTTGATCTCTTCCATGTTGACTCAAAAGACACATGTTACCTTCTTCCATTATTCTTGTGGCACCACTACCTTTGGGGGATGAGGTCAATTTGATGCAAATATTCATGATATACATTATTTATCATAAGAGCATACTGACCCCAGAGTTAGTGGATCCCTTATGCATTTTATGTTTTGTGACCATTATCCTTTGATTTGTTATTTCTTGAGGGCATATCATTGTGGTAACATGCTCATCTTTGGATGCATGATACCTTAAAGCAATTTCGCCCGGTGATGCATATGAAATTGGTTTAATGTGGGGGCATACACTCCACTCAATGTTTCACTTTATGCACACACCATAACATGTCTCAATACTCAAGTTACTTTGTAAACTAAACCTTTTTCTTTGTAATTTGGTATTTTTCTTTTCTTTTCATAACTCATAGTAAGAAAATCTTACTAGGCTAGTAGTCATGATTCCCTTTCTCTTTCCTCTTTCTTATGATGTCCCTTTTATCTCGATATTGAAGTAGTAAGATCCTAAAGTCCCTTGGGGGCTTGGTATGTCTTGTCTCTTTGATTTATTGATGAAAGTTTTCAATGTAGACCTTTGTAATTTACCATGAGTATGCTTAGTCTCATACTCTTACTAAAGTGGGGGCTAAATGTAGTGTCCTAAATTGTACACGTCAATAATTTTATACTCACTTAGGCCTCACTTTAGTGTTCATCCTCTAAGGCCTAATTAAAGCACTAATTATTCTCACACCAAGTATCAAAATCAATTCTTTCCACTATCTACACTTTCCCCCCCTTAATCTTGGAGCCTTGATGTCTAGGACCATGGCCCTAGGTAGGCCCATTTTGGGGCCTCATAATGGTCACCCAATTTGGACGGGGACCTAGATCCTGTGTCGACTCATGTTAGAAATTCAATTTGTTTTTCAACTAGCAAGTATAAAATGAGGTCTACCCATTTCATTTCTAACCGAATAAATTCAAGATCTTAATTACACTCTAGCAAATTCAAGTGAGCAAGCAATCGATCTTCTATCAAGAATTCGAGAAGAAGTGAAGTCAAGATTCAAGCATTGGAGATGACATTCATTTTCTATATTTTATGAAGACTTTCTACATGAAACCCTAATTCCTTGTGAATACACACAAAAACTTATCAAATTGCCATTAGTTTCATATCCAAAGTCATACTATATATTCTAGTCAGTTAGTATTACCGAATCATGCAGTCAGTACACATAGAGAAGTCAGTATGAACAGTCTAGTCGGTTATAGAAGAAAGCAGTCACAGAATGCAGTATTCACCGAGCTATTTACCGAGTAATGTTTCATGGCTACCGAGCAGTAAAGTTAACTCACCGAGTTGATATTTTTACCAGATACATTGAACTTGGTCATGCACATGAAAATGTGTTACAAGATCAAGGCACATCTAACCATTTTACATTGGAAATTTCACTAGGAGATTATGTATTATTACAAGGTCAATCTGACCAATGAAATATTTTGTTTAGATATTCATTCGAAGAATCTTTTTGTAAGATTGAAGCAATGAATTAGATCACCGCTGTAAGAGATCTATTTATATAGCATGATTTTAGGGTTAGAAAGAAGAGAGATGTGAGATATGTGTGTGTATGCATGAAGAAAGACTGTTGCAAAGACATAGAGAGGTCACCAAGAAGGTTATCAGTGAACAATCGAAGAATAGAGTAAACAATCGAAGAATAGAGTAAACAATCGAAGAATAGAGTAAACAAAAGGGTTTACCAAGTTACAATATGGGTTACCGAGGTATGCTACAAGCTAGGTAATCTTATTTTGAGCACATAGAATCTGCTATAACATTTCATATGTAAAGTTGCAGATATTTGTAATGATTTTATTGTAAAATTGTGAAGTTGTAAGAGAAACCTTTAACAGGGTAAAAGACTCTAACCAAGTCTATAAATTGTAAATCCTCTAATTAGGTGCAACATTTATATAGTGTTGTAAAATCCTTTAGTAAGGTAGATCTAACAGATCTTGATACTCCTAATAGGGTAAGCTATCAGAAATAGCTAAATGTAGCTCTAACTGAACAATCTTTATTATTGCAGTAGTGAAGTTGTGGGTGCCATCCCCACCACAGTTTTTCTCTCTAACCAAGAGTTTCTGCGTAACCAAAATATATGTGTTATGGAGTGAATCATGTATGATTGTTATCTGTTTGTTTTAACTTTATTTTATGTTACTGCACTATTCTATTTATGCATAATGGTGAGGTTATTATTGAAGAAAAGTTTTGGAGTACTGATTCACCCCTCCCCTCTCAGTACATTAGCTTTCCATAGTGGGCCTAACAATTGGTATCAGAGCTTGAATCTTGGAAAAGGGTTTAACTACCTAAAGAGAAAGATCTTAGCAATGGAAGGCTACAAACAATCTCGAAGGATTGTGTATATACAAGAAGAGCTAGATAATGCAAATCAAGTGATTGCAGACATGTAAAGGCAAATGCAAAAATCTTTGAAAGTAAGGAGAAGATTATCTGGTAACTTGCAGGATTCTCAAGAGCTAGTGGAACAAATTGAGACATCATCTGAGAACAGTATATCTGAAGAGACTGAAGAAATGATTGGAATGTTGAAAGAAAAGAACAAAGCATTGGCTGATCAACTGAAAGCAATGAAAAGAGAACATGAACATTTTAGTACATAGATGACTGAAAATCTAGATGCATTAAGGATAGTTGAGGATAAAGCAAGAGATCTATAAAGAGAGAAACAACAGCTTGAAGTTCTAGTATTTGATAAGGATGATGAAATCATAAGGTTAACTAGTATTCAACAAAATATGACAGATCAACTAGGTTATGCACATCATGAAGCAATTCTGAAGAATGATGAAAATCAATCATTGAAACTTGAAGTATCAAGGTTGATTGGTGAACTTGAAACAGAGAAGAAATTCAAAGAATCATTGGAGAAAAGATATGAAGCATCAAAGATGTTGGATGAGCAACTGAATACAAGAAGACCCTACAAAGATGGAGGACTCAGTTACAAAGGAAAATAATCAATCAAGAAAGGAATTCATACTACTGAGAGAGGAGAATCATCAAAGCAAGCTGGAAACAGGAATAACATCAAAAGGAAGAAGCCTATTTGCTACTACTATGGAAATCAAGGTCATACTACCAACATATGCCAGATCAGAAAAGGTAAGCAACTGAATATCACTAAGTCTAATGGATAGTGTTACAATTGCAATAAATATGGTCACACATCTAATCAATGTAGGACAAAGTCTGTTAACAACTATCAGAAGGCAAAATTCAAAGGGTTTTGTAGAAACTACAATAGATATGGACATAGTATCGAGAAGTGCTGGTTTAAGAAAAAGAACTACATGAAGTATCCACATCGAGCAAACACTAGAGGTTACTGAACTCACACAGATCCTCACTGACAATATGCAGCAGTACCATGGGACTATAATACGAGGATATGGTGCGAATGTTGTGGAAGATATGGACATATTAGTGCTAACTGTTTTATAAGATTTGGAATGAACAATCAGAGATCATGGAGAAATCCTTGTATGGCATGTTTTCATTGTCACAAAGTTGGACATTTAGCTGGAGATTGCAGAGATCAACTAAGAAGAGACATTGAAGAGATAAAAGAAAAATTCAAGATGATTTGGAAAAAGAAAGACATGATGTCAGATGAAGAAAGCACCTTACCTACCGAGTTAGGTGCACCTATTTCAAATTAGTCAAGAAAAGGTATGAAGGGACTGCACTCTCTAAAGGTTAAATCATAACAGTTCCTATTCTACTATGTACAAAATTCAAAATCTGCATAGTTAAGATGCAATTAGTTAGTTTATATACTATACAGGAAACCTGTCAAGTCAGTGTATACATGAAACCTGTCAAGTCGGTTAATAAAAGAAAGTTAGTTACTCGGTTAAAACATAAAAAGGTGTAAATCGGTAAAAGGTGAACCAAGTGCATTTAATGTCTTGACCTAACTTGCACGAAGCCCGATAAGGTATTTTTGAGTACTTAAAAGTGTTTTCGCAGTCATTTTCATTCACCCAAGTTTTCAAGAAGTAGAGCAGAGCGAATCAAAGTGATCAAACTTCATTCAGAGCGAATTTCAAGGTATTTACATCAATCTATTCACACTGTTTAGCTGGTTTCCGATCTAGTCAAATTGCTATTGTCTACCGAGTGTGAAGCGTCAGTCGTTTGTAAACCCTAAGGATAATTTGTCAAATCTTACCCGAAACTTACCATGGCACCCAAGATCCAAGACCTCGTAGTTGTCCAAAATGTGGAGAAGCCCTCGCTGAAATATTCTCTAACTCCCAAAGTTGCCTCAGAACCAGATGACAAAACTGCATTTTCACTCATCTTGGATTGAGTCTTGTTAGTAGAAGATGTCAGATTCTTCACCAAATTCCATGTTGAGGAACTCGGTCATGTAGAGATTAGTGACACATATGATAAACTTTGCACTGATGGCAAACTGGATAGCAAATTTGAGCATCTCAAAATCAAGGGATTAACTAAAGCCCTAGTCTATCCTCGTGTGTTCAAACCCCAATGGGTTAAGTTTGTCTTGAGCAGAGTACATGATGATTTCATGTGGCTACAAGAGCAACCGTTTAAGATCACTAAGGAAATCATTCACCTGATCACTGGGTATCCCATCTATGATCATGCACGAGCACAAAAAATGATATCACAAAAGGAGCTAATCAGTCTAACTGGAGTAGAATCTGATTACTGAGGACTAAAATTGAATAATGTCACTAAAGCAGAACTCAAGTTTGTAATTAGAGTTATTGGTTACTATTTCTTCCAATTTGCAAGGGAAAATAGTGTACCATGTGCTGCAATTGACTTGGCCTACAAAATAGTGAAGAAGGGAATGAAAGTAGACTTGTGTGAAGTACTACTAAAGAACTTGTTTGAGAACCTGAACACAACAAGGAAGCCGAAGAAGAACAACTCGACAAATACACTAAAGTTCGGTTCACTACTTGTATGTATGTTTTTCTACTTTGAGAAGTTCTTTCCCTCAGTCGGTAAAGTAGTATGGGAGCTACACCGACCTATCACCCATCAGATCAATGACTTCATCAAGAAGTTAGGAGATAACTTTAATGATATCATGGATGATTACTTCAGCAAATTCCAAGAGAAAATGCACAACAGGTACAGGATTCCACCACAGCTGGTAGAAAAATACAAGGACAATATATGTTTTGAGGTTGATACTGATTACTGTTATGTGAATGCTATTGAACCAAGGACTCAATCATTGCAACCAATGGGTTATGAGATTGATTATGATATAAAACAACAACAAATTGATGCCTATTTATCATTGTCAAGGCATGCAACCGAACTAAGGTATGGAACCTATGAAGAGGTGAAGGAGAAAGTAAAAATGAGCATTGTAGTACCTAAGGCTACAAGAAAAGCTACATAAATGATAAAGGTTTTATCTGAGAAATTAGGAGAAGAATCCTCCTCTACACCTGTCAAAGGCAATCTTGCCATTACCGAAGAGGAATCAGAAGCTCAAGAGGCTGCAATAACATTGAGCACAGAGTTGCCAAAGGGTAAAGTTCTAAAAAGAAAGAAACAAGACATCACAAAGGCCCTACCGACTCCACCAACAAAGAGACCCAACACCAGAGCATCAGCTACATCACTGAGTAAGAAGCAAAAGAGTGTTACTGCACCAAAAGTAACCAAGACCTATAAGAAATCTACTCGGAGACTCATTTTGGCAAAAGAGTCGAGTGATACAGAGTCTGATGATGCAAATAAATTCCAGATTGTGAAAAGCAAAAAGGTAAATATTCACAGTGTTGAAATTTTTTGTGCCAATCTTAAAGAATATGGTGGATTTGCCCGATTTAGATATGTTAAGTATGAGACTAGGAATAATGATGAGAACCAACAGATTCAAGAAGCTGTCATCTGTACACTTCTGAAGTTTCGGCTAGCTCTATTAGAACTAGCAAAGTCACTTCCGAGTGAACTATACTTACATATTGATAACAGATGGAAATATGCAATGGACTCAAAGAGACAAATAAGAGAAAGAAGTCTAGTCCATCTATTTCCTGACATGTCCGTAATAGAAATCAAGGAGCATTTGACCACATACAATTCTAAATTTCTTGTGAAATAGAGAGCCTTAAAATTGATGAATGGGCTATACATTGATGTGGAGAATGAGACAAAAGCCAAGTGGCAAGAGATCTTCAAACAAAAGGATGTCTATGAAAAATCTCAAATTGAAATTGTTGATGTCACCGAGCAAGATCCAAATATCACCGAGGAAGGTCTAGACCCAGTTGACACTATTCAAATTGATGAAGATGTAATGGATGAAGCAGCACTAGAGTAGGAAATTATTGAAGGCATGACTTATGCAAAACTTGTCTCTAGTGAATCTGTCTTAGAACAAGTTCAGCCTTATCCATTGGTGAAGCCACCTGTCTCAACTGAAGCTCCCAAGGACACCAAGCAAGGCACCGAAGGTAAAAAATCTAAAGCTTCAAGAGATACAACCAAAGATCAGACATCTCAAGCACAGACAAGCACTACAAATGTTACAGCTAAGACCCCTAGCACCGAGCCACCCAAAGACACTACAACGGCTACAGGAACCGACCAAAGTGTTGCATCTACCGAGCAACCTATCGAGGGTCAGCAAGCCTCATAAGCACTTGTCTTAGTGCCATCGACCAAAGGAAAAGAGAAGAAGGTGAGAAAGCATGGTTTCAAATTTGACTTATCTAAACCGATCGTGTTGCCCAATGTAGACATCTCCAAATTGAAAGTGCAAGCACTCACTAAATTCGGTGAACTATGCAAAGCAAAGGCTGAATAGGAGAAGCAACTAGCCATGCAAAAAAAGAATAAAGTACTTCAGAAGGTTAGGACACTACTCACAGAAACACTACCTTCAGCAACAGTGTCACCCGATGCAGCCATCCATATTCAACTGGATGAACTCCTAAATTAGATTGAAACATTTGGAGTTGATGCATCTGAGTACTTAAGCAAGCTCAGGGATAAAGAGCTAACCGCTAAAATGATAGAGGAAGTACAGAAATTGATTGTTGTTGGCAAGGTAAAACTTGTCAAATTCATTGTTGAGTTGTCCCCTCAACTCAAGCATATTCTTTATTTATTCTAGAAACTGTGTACATTTTCCTTGTTCATTAAAGATGTCAAAAATAAAACTGATGCAATTGAGAAAGAGATCACCGATCTCTCAACTAAGTTGACCACCAAGCCTAATTCAGTTCAAAATTTTTATACAAAGCTTCAACAGCTCATGGCTCAACAGTTAGAACTAAGGAATGAAGAGCATAAAATAAGGATGGATATAATGACCCTTCAGACATTATTCCTTCCTCATCTTTCATCAGTACAGGAATAGATCAACAGAGCTACATGCCTATCAACTACACAAGAGGGAAGCACTCTTGATGGCTTAATATCACTCTTATCTGATATTCAAGCACAAAATTCATTATTGGAAAGTGTAAAGGATTCACTCTCAATCGCCCTCACCGACGCCCGGACCAAGTATAAGTCTATTTTTGATCAGTTTATGCATAACAATAAGGTTATTATTGAAGAAAAGTTTTGGAGTACTGATTCACCCCTCCCCTCTTAGTACATTAGCTTTCCATATTGGGCCTAACAGCATTTCCCTCTCTTTTTTGTGTGTAAGTTGCAGGTGCAGAATTGTACTTTCAGATTTGGGCGCCATTTATAGAGGCGAAAAAACCCTTTTCGTTTCGTGGATTTTTTGGAGGACTGTGTACATTCCCGCCACAGTCCGAGCAAATTTTCCTCAAATTCGCAGGGCAACTTCATCTCGACATATTACTGCCAAATCCAAGTGCACAACTTCATCCCATACTCCTATCTCAAGTTATAATCAGTTCTTTGTCACTTTTGCACTACATAACTCAATCAATTCCTTTCCATCTCAAATAAGGAAGAGGGGATCAACTTATCATTCCCATTTCATTCAAAATTCAGTCTTCATCTTTGAAGGTTGAATCTAGTGAATTCTCCTCTCCTCTTCCAATGTAACTAGGTGAAAAGTGTTTGAAGGGTAATTAATAGTGAAATTCTCATCTCTCCTTGGAGGGAAAGGGTAGTTTTCCTCTTGATCTCTCATGCACATTTCACCAACATTACATTTTGGTGAACCTGACGTCTTGCATGCTTTCCTTTGAACAAAATTGCATATTTTTCATTTACAAGTTTCAAATTTCTGCAAACTTAGTGGTTAAATCATTAAAGAACCTAGTTTTTAAAATTAAAATTGAACTTGTGATTTGTAAAAATTTCTTGTGGTTATCTTAGATCTGAAAATTGTTTTGTTTATCAAAATCAATTTCTTCATTGTCTTGTTCAATTTGCAAATCAAATTTATAAAATTAAGAGGTTACTTGTTAAAACCCTAATTTTCAAAAATCATCTTGAACTTGTGCAAAAATTGGATTTCCATTTAATTTTCAGATTTTTTATTGTTCTTAGATTTGTCTTCATTCCTACAATTCAAAATTTCAATTTCCCCCCTTTTTCCCAAAATTCAAAATTTAAAATTAAGTGGTTAGGTCATGAAACCCTAATTTTCAAAATTAAATGGATTTTGTGCAAATTTCAAATCAATTTCATTTACATTCAGATTTATAAATATTTTCAAAGGTGTCCCTATCCATTAGGTTTGACCTTTTTCAAAATTGCAATTCAATTCCTCTTTTTCTTCAAAACCCTAATAGGGTCCTATTTTTACATTTGCATCTCCATTTGGCTCATATAGATGTCGTAAAATTCATCAATTTTTTGGGGTCAACTTTGAAATCATCATAATAGTCATCCCTAAAAATTTTGAAAAAATTTGGTCGGACCATGTGCGTTCTCGCCACGGTCCTCGACTTTTTTCTCGAAAATTTGGGAGACTACTATGACTGTATTTAATAGCCTAAATCTAGAAGATTGGTTGATTTTGTCGATTTTTGATACCTCTAGAATCAAAAATACCTCCAAAATTCAACATATGAAATTTCAAGAATTTTTTTAAAATTAAGAGGTTAATTATAGTCTGCCCTGATTTTAAAAATTTTGATTTTAAAATTAAGTGGTATTCCCTTGGCCCTAATTTTAAAATCAATTTCCTTTCATTTTTTGGAAATTGTGTCATCCTCCTCCCCCAACAAAGTTAAAATTGTGTAATCATTATTTTCTTAAATTTTGCATTAATCAATTTTGTAAGCTTTGTTTGAAAATTCAAAATTCAAATTTTCCCTCTAGTGCATGAGTTTTACCACTATTATTCCTATCTATCCTATCCTCGTTAGACGAAGCATTAGAATTAAGGCTTCCCAAGGTTTAATTACCACGGAGATGGAGCCTAATTTGGGTGACTTCTTTAATGAGGATCATGCTAATTCTTTCCATCCTAATCATGTGCCTATTCACTCCATTAATGAATCCCATGATGCAAAAGAAGCTTTAACTAGGGTTTCTATAGATCAACTTTCCACATTGGACAATCAATTTGATAACTTTCAACAATGGATGTCCCAAGAATACCTTATTAGTGAAGCTCTTCCATTAATTGAAGGCCTTAAACACATGATTAAAAGTGATAAGAATGAGATTGATATATTGCATGGCATTGCACACATTGTTGATTCTAATGTCATGCCTATCAAGAGTTATTTCAAAACCCTAGGTTATTCACAACCTTCAACACAAGTCAATTCTTCTATTCATTTGACTACTCCTATGACTAGTATTCCTACTTTTACCTCCAACATCATGGCTACTTCAACTCAAAATGTCATTCCTACAAACATTGGTCATGGGGGCAATCCCTCTTCTTCATTTAATCCTCCATCTTTACCTATGTCTTCCATAATTATTCCTACTATTCCTCAACAAATCAATGTGACATAAGGGGGCAATTCCTTCAACAACTTTATTCCTCCTTTAAGTTTCCCTTTTCCTACCCAATCATCATCTATGCCTACTTATCATAATGTCCCACCACCTTATTCTCAGTCCATGCCTTCTTTCAATAACATCACACCACATTCTCAATCAACTATGTCTCATATCAATTCTTCTACCGAAATGACAATTAACAGTCTTGCTCAAACCATGTCTTCCTTACAACAACAAATTGCTTCTATGAGTAAATCCAAGTTTAGTGTGCCCACCTTTGATGTTGCGAGACCACTTTTTCTTGATATTGTTAAAGTCGTGGCACCTAAACATGTTGAGATCCCTCAATTGGAACTCTATAATGGAAAAGGTGATCCTCTTACACATGTTAAAATATTTCAAACCTTGTGTACTGATTTTGCTTATGATCAAAGATTGATTGCAAAGTTGTTTACAATGGTATTTCTCTTTGCCTTCTTATTCCATCACTTCTTTTCAACAATTGGCAAATGCTTTCATCCAACAAATTCAAAACAACATTGGTCCTAAAATCACTTTGACTGATTTAATGCATTGTAAACAAGGTGTTAAAAAAAAGTGACCGATTTCATTGGTAGATATAAGCATTTGTGTGCTCAAATTTCTTTTCATGTACCTGATAATGATATTCAAAGAATTTTCATTTCTAATTTACAAAAAGATATCAGGGAAAAGCTTCTTTTGTCTGAGTTTACTTCCTTTCCACAGTTGTGTGCAACACTCCAAAATTATCAACTGGCTGTGAGTCAAATGGAGAAATCTACTCCTATGGCTCTGAGTGATAAGGGGGAGAGTGTTCAACAACCATTTGTGAAATTCAAACCAGCAAAAAGCTTCATCAAGTTTAATGATACAATCAACAACCACAATGTGAATGCTACAATAGGTGTGCCTTCTATTTCTAAATTTTCCAAAGAGAAAGACAATTTACTTCCTTGAATGAATCTTTACATAGTATTATGTCCCATTTGTTGCACAAAAATGTTATCAAATTCCTCCAATAAAACAAATTGATCCTTCTAAACTTGCAACCCCTTATTTTGATAACAATTCCTTTTGTCAATTTCATCGTCAAACTAGTCATGATACTAAGAAATGTTTCGCATTGAAAAATAAGATTCAATACTTGATTGATAATAATACTATATCTGTGGCAAGTGTGAATGATAAAGGGAATAAATCAGTAGCTCATCCTAATCAAAATCTTAAGATTTTCACTGATCCCTTGGCTTCTCATACCTCTAATGTTATTGAGATTGTGCCTAATTCTCTCTCTTCTAAAGAATTCACCTCTATGGCTCCAAACAATATGGTAGAAACACAAGATACACCTAAGGATCCTTGTATTACATTTGACCCTAGTGAGACCATTAGATCACCCAATGGGCCTTTATACATTGTTGTGAAGGTTAAGGATATCCCTTGCCGTGGTGCCTTTATTGATCCCTCTTGCATGATTAATGTCATAATTGAAGAGTATCTTTTCACTTTATGATTGCATAAACCATTATATGATGCTTCTGATATGGTTGTGAAGTTATTTGATGGCTTCTCTTGTCCTACCATTGGTTCTATCAACCTTCCTATTAAAGTTCATGCTAAATCCATGGATGTTGACTTTGTTTTCATACCATCTTCTGAGCAATTTCGTGTGAAGTTGGGCTATCCTTGGCTATCTTCCATGAAGGCTATTGCTTCTCCAATCCACAAGTGTCTAAAATTTCCTCACAATGGATAAATCATAACCGTGAACCATATCTTATTTCATCCATCTGAAAGAAGCCCTAGTGTTCCTATTGATTTGTTTTGGCCTAAACAATTCCAATCTCTTCCATCAAGGAGTGATGCTCTTTTTCAATCTTATCAAAAATGGAAGAATGATATGATCTTATACTTAAGTCAACCTAGATCTCCAACACTTGAAATTCCTATTATTCTTCAAGATGAGGTTCTTCCCCTCATAGATAGAACTAATCTACCTCCTAAGGAAGATCATCAACCTATTCCTATGGATGTGACTTTACCTTCTTTTAAGGAGAACAAAAATATTCTTCCTAAGGTTAGACCTATACCTCTTCCTCATGATGGACCTAGTCTCCTTCCTACACCTAATATTCCTCCTTTCTATGTGCAGTTCCACCTCCTTCCTGTTATCAAGAGAAGAGACCTGCTTCTCCTATTGTTCAACCTAAAATACCTCAACCTAAACCTTCCACTATCAAGGAGAGAAACATTCCTACTTTTTCAAGTGTTCCTCCTCCTTCTCAACCTTCCACTAAGATGTGAGAGATTCATTGTGTGAGAGAACACCAATGAAGACGTCGTGTTTGAGCTCATGAAGCTATCCCTCAAAATACTCAATCTCCTCAGACTCTAATAGTTGACATGATTCCCTTTTCTCCCAAGAAAGATGTTCAACCTACATCTCCAAATCATAAGTTGCACAAAACATGTGATGGTTTTACTCCTATTCATGTTCTTGCTCCTCTTTCTCTAAACTTTGATGAAGAAATGGGTGAAAATGTTATTCATAATGGAAATACAACTCCTAATGCTTCTGATAGTGAGTATGAGTATGTTGATGTGGACAACCATTTATCAGATGAGTTTTCACAAACCCTAATCCTAGCTCCTAGAATCGAACAAAGTAACTTACAACATGAGCATAGTCCTTGTTTGGATCTTGTGATAGCTCCATCTGCTGTGCTCGATGTCACTCCCCTGGCATGTTTCTTGCCTTCTCAAAATAGTGATCATCAAGATCAGGAGGTGGATGTCATGCTAGATTAGCAATATTGGCATTGTAGATCTTCTTTGTTTCTCCTCTATTTCTCTTTTGTGACCATTCTTCTATGTGTATCCTTGTTCTTCTATTGTTCCCTTAATGTCTACTTGGGGACGATGCAAAGCATTGAGATCTTTTCTTAGTCTCTTTCATGTTGACTCAAAAGACATCTTCTCTTCCCTTTCTTCTAAGGTAGTGTCCTTCTTTGGGGAATGATGATTATTATATGCATATACATACATGATATACATGAGTTATCATACAACATACTGACCTCGAGGAAAGTGACACTACCTCATGTTTTGTGTTCATTATCCTTGGGTTTATTCCTCGATTGGAGGCTAAATCCTTGCGATAACGTGCTCCCTCCTTCTCTCTCTCTTAGGTGTATCCTACCTTAAATAAATTGCTCCCGATAAGGTGCATGTGATCACTTTAACGTGGGGGCATACACTCCACTCATATTTTCCTCCCTTGATACTTAGAATTACTTAGTGAACTTTGTTTTTCTTTGTAATCTTTGGTATCCTTGCTTTGATGACTCATAGTGAAGGGAACTTTTCTACTTGTAGTCATGGTTCTCCCCTTCATGATATTCCCTTTTACTTTGTCAATCAAAGTCGTAAGATCATAAGTCCACTGGGGGCTTGGCGCATCTTGCCTCCTTGACATGGTAAAAATATTTCAATCTTGTTTCCTTGTACTTTACCAGCAGTATTGTCATATGCTTATACTCCCGCTAAAGTGGGGGATAAATTTAGTGTCATAAAATTGCAACCCTAGCAATTTTCAACTGCATTAGGGTCCTCACGCACATGAGATCAAATCCTCTAGCCTGATCATAGACCAGAGATTGCTCAACCCTTAGAATCTACTTCTTCCTTGGTCTCCGCACCACCCCATCCATACTCTCTCCTAGAGAAAGGGGTAGGACAGGGGGGTGGTACCACTGTCCCCCTAGGATAGAGGCATGGTGCCCTTGTCCTCCTAGGATAGGGGTGTGGCACCCCTATCCCTACCCTATTTTGGGGCAGGACCTTCCCTGAGCATGCATTGTGGGTTGTGCATTGGGCGGGAAACTTCCCCGATGTCGGCTTGTGATGAAAATAAAATCCACTAACATGTATTTAAGTGGAATTCATCCTCTCATTTGGATAAGTTCAATAAATTGGAAAGGTTGAAGTTGGATAAGATTGGATTTTTTCAAGTTGCATAAGCGATCAAGCATTCAAGCATTATTTTCTAGCATTGAGCATTCTCAAGTCTCCCTTCAAGGCTAGGTGTTGAATTCAAGTCAAGGATTCAACCAATTGAAGAAGAGATTGATTCCAAAATTCAGTTCCACACAAGTATTTCTATCAACATTACTACCACAACCTCCCTTGAGGTGATTTACAATTCAACCTTTTATTTACAGCTACTCGCAAGTACTTTCTTTCATTACTTCGTTAATTCAAAAACTAGGGTTTGACCTAAAGGCAAACCCCCAATCCCAACCCATTTTACTATCTTTTCTATGTGTAGGTTGCAGGTGCACAACTGTACTTTCAGATTCGGGCTCCATTTGCAGAGGTGGAAAAACCCTTTTCATTTCACAAATTTTTCGAAGGACCATGTACATTCTTGCCACGGTCCAGACAACTTTTCCTCAAATTCGTAGGGCAACTTCGTCTCAACATATTACTACCAGATTGACGTGCATAGCTTCATCCCATACTTCGATATCAAGTTATAATCAGTTCTTTGTCACTTTTGCACTACATAATTCAATCAATTCCTTTCCATTTCAAATAAGGAAGAGGGGATCAACTTATCATTCCCATTTCATTCAGAATTCAATCTTCATCTTTGAAGGTTGAATCTAGTGAATTCTCCTCTCCTCTTCCAATGTAACTAGGTGAAAAGTGTTTGAAGGGTAATCAATAGTGAAACTCTCATCTCTCCTTGGAGGGAAATGGTAGTTTTCCTCTTGATCTCTCATGCACATTTCACCAACATTACAGTTATCAAATAAAAAGAATAAAAAATAAAAAATAAAAAAGTATGTCAATATGCATAGGAAGGCATGTAGGCTTGCCACATAGGTGGTGTCAACCTGATTGCATAGGTGGGTACACAGTATAGGTTCACACCTTTTATAAAAACACCATGAAATATTTGGTTTGATAGAATATTCTCATTTTGATAACAGAGCATCTATAAGAATATTCTATTGAATCATCCTTTTTAGGCAGCCATTTTTTTTGGTGGCAGAGAGAATATTCTACTAACGACAGTCGTATGATCAACTTTATGACCCCTTTCAAGCCCTCCCAACCCTAATTGACCTTCTTGCAATTTTTTGGCCATAACTTGGTCATATAGACTCAAAGTCTTGCAAACAAGACATTGTTAGATAACATGTTTTTGTACGAATGTAGTGATGCTAGTCTTTTTCTAGATTCTTCTCCAATTTTTTGTACCAAGCTTGTGAAGTTAGATCTATATTTTTGGAGTGTTGAGGCCAGATCTTGCACCTATAGACTCCATTTTTCACAAATGAGTAGGAATTGGAAAGTTGGCGGAGTCCCCTATGCAACTCTTAGGTCCATTTTTCTAGAATTTGCATTGAAAGTAGTCAAAGATTTTAGATTTAGTTATTTCTTGATTTTGTAATTTCTCAACTTAAAAAGTTACAAAAGGGTTATTTTTTCTTGTTGTGGTAGGTAGAATCATTATTTTTAAGATTCACATATTACCCTATCCCTCTCCTACTTTGAAAGACAATTCCAATGGTGGAACCCTTTGTCGAGAAACTTACACCCCATAACTATCATAGCTAGAAGACTAATATAACCATATTGCTTCAATGTAGGGGTTTATGGTGTTGTTTAGATGAGACCCAACCTCGTTTGACTTGTCAATTTGAGATCCTTCAACAT
The DNA here is from genome assembly GCF_030272615.1 of Cryptomeria japonica. Classification (NCBI taxonomy): domain Eukaryota; kingdom Viridiplantae; phylum Streptophyta; class Pinopsida; order Cupressales; family Cupressaceae; genus Cryptomeria; species Cryptomeria japonica. The sequence continues at coordinate 764,759,299 of NC_081411.1, forward strand.
AGGGACAAGATGAATGCGACTATGGGTTTTATTGGCCTACATCTTTTAAACAATCTCCAGTTTCATATTGATTCTTGCACCACTTCTAGAGATATGTTGCTCAAATTTGAGAAATTTTTTGGGGGTATTAATGAGTTTTGTGCACTTTAGCTTGAGATAGATTTGATATCATTGGTACCTAATTCCTTCCCCTCCATTAAGGATATTTTAGGGAAGTAAAAATCCATCAAATCACTTTTACAGGGTTGTGGCAAGGAGAAGATTGACAAAGAGTACATTTTTTTGATTTTGTGAAAGCTTTGAAGACCCTATCAATTCTTGTCTTTTCCATTTTATTCCACCATGGATGCTTTGGGTACTTCCTTCACTATGCCTTCATTTGAGGTGTTTTGTGATTCATGGGAACATGCCAAGTTGACATAACTTGATTTAGTTTTTGATTCCAAATCATAGGTTTTAGTTGTTGAGACATCTACAAGGAAATAAAAGAAGTATATAATCTTAGATGTTCACAGTTTACTCAGTCACCTTTAGAGCCTTGAATGCATAGGATTCAAATTCTTCCTCTTCCAAGAAGTCTTCATTGAGGAAGGACAAGCCTAAGTGAAAAGTGTGCTTATTGCACCAAGATATGAGATGATGAGCATTGTTGTTGTGAAAAGATCTTCAGAGGAATCATATTCAATTTTATTCATCTAGTGCATCCTTCTCCACCACTTCAGGGTTTGCAAATTCTAAGTCAACTTCTATGGCGTGTGGTGAAGACAAGATGAAAGGACATGCTCTCTTTTCATCAACACATATTTAGTCTAACATATGGCTTCTTGATTCATGAGCCTCTCATAATATAACATCATCTGAGGGTATGTTCTCTTCTTTCAAGGCTTTTACTTTTCCAAACATTTTGATGGGTAATAATACTTACATGAGTGTTATTGAGAGTTCTTCTATTAAGGTTAATGACAACACATTCAATGATGTTCTTTTTGTCCCTTCAATATCTTTTAACATCTCTTCCATCCACAAAATTACTCATATTGGGATAGGCAAGAAAATTGATTTCACCCCTAATTTAGTTCTGAAAAGAGATCTTCATAGTAAAGAGCTTATTGAATTTGGTAGTAAATTGATCATGCATCCTAGTTATATGATTCTCACATTTTTCTCCCATTGAGCATGCAGTTCCATTGACTAGTAATACCTCTCATGCATCAAGAGTGGATCAAGTATTTGAGGATAAGTTTGGTAACTTGAACCTATGTATGATTCAATCATCAACAATGGCTCCCAATACTTCTATTGAGAATCCCCCCCCTACCTCTTGATTCTTTAAAGATTAGTTCAATTTAACAAGTTTATTGCTCCCTTCCAATTTTTACTTTGTGAGATAAGTACTTGCCAAATATTGCAACATTGTTTGATACATCACACACTCCAAACATTGGGGACATGATTTAGGATATGCCATTCATCTTTGATGGTAGAATGTGTAGTCTTTTCATCCCATATTCAATTCCTTTAGAGGGTTTTCATCAAGTATCTTGATATATGTTTGAATTTGCTTCAATTGATTATCCATCTTTTGATTCACACATGTGGATAGTTGATAAGTCTTCCATCTGATTTCATGAAGTTTCTTCTACCTTGGCCATTGGATTAGTTTTCTTCCAAGGGGAGTAACGTGGTTTTCCACCCTTGGATCTACATTAACATTCATCCTTGAGTCTTCTATGGGGATCCAAGAACACTGAGAGCAGGGGGGGTTAATCAGTAGGGTTCTACCGGAATAGAGAATTTTAACCTTATTAATACAACAACTCAGCAACCGGTAAACATAAAAGCATATAACAATAAGCAACAATGCAACCAAAAAGATAAACACCATAACACCATATATTTATAAGTGGAAAATCTCAAATAGGAAAAACCATAGTGGGATTGGAGACCCACAATATCTATCCATTGATCAAATGAATAAATATTACAATAAGAGGCTTGCACATGCAGGAAGGCCAATAGCCTAGAGCACACTTCTCATCACAAAAGGAGTCTCATTGACTACATAAAACATTGGACAATAATCTGGAATGAAGATTGAACTGCAAGTATAGCATCTCCCATGCTTGAGTACAATTCCAGTTAAGCTCAATACCAGAGGCCTTAAACCTCTTCCACAAACCCAATTAAATCACCTATGATTGATCAAATCCTCTGCATATGATTACAACATTGTTCACATACAAATAATCCCATAACCAATACCATACATTATTTCCTTGATCTACAAAGAGATCTTACATCATATTTATAACAACCCTAGACCTAAACAATTAGGTCGGCTACCCAGACAATAAACCTATTACATAATTACAAAACATGTCAGCTTGAGGCCAAAAAATATCATCCAACCCATAAGTCATCCCGAAAACATATCAAGAAGTTCCAACAACACGTTTCATTAAGTCGGTCCATAACCTAGCAGAAAAACCACTGAACCTATAATAGGTCACCATAAGCCAATTGAAGCACCACGAACAACTAGAACATGAACATGATAACCATCAGCATCTAGATAACCTTCTAGAAGCCGCACCAACACCACTTATTCATAATATCAAAAGATCTTCAACAAAGCTCTGTCGGTAAAACACTTATCAGTAACCAAAATGCTTACTAGAACAAGTGATAGCTTATGGATCATCAAATCCTAAACCAACTGACTATGATACACATCAGGAACACATGAATAACTAATTCAAATCAATTCCACAAACCAAAGCATACCAGAGTATACCAGATCAACATGATCTTATGAACCAGAAACCAATCATCCTACTAGGACCGACCAAATACCGGTAAACAACCAAAGCAGCTAGTGTTGACATTAATGACAAAAATCATTGCAACACATAATCAATTCCTCCAAATTGCCAACAATCTCCCCCTTTGGCATTGATGGCAACACTAGATGTGAAAAACATCCAAGTGCCAAGAAATGCCAAACAAGTCTCCCCCAATGGAAGACAACCAACAATCTCCCCAAGATTATATGGAAATGAGGTTCTGAACCAAATATTTCTGTACCAATTAACCATCCATAGACCTAAACCAAACTCCCCCAATGGGATACAACCAATCTAAAATTTTGTTCCTCCTCCTTGTGCCAATAATTTCCCCTTAGACTGATATCTCTATTAAGCTCTGTTTTACACATAAATATCTCTCCCCCTAATGTATATAACTCCTTAAGTTTTACACATGAATATCTCTCCCCCTTTGACATCAATGCCAGAAATTTGACATAAATATCAAAGAAAAATCATAAACCACTGAATCACAAGACTAACTACTCCCCCAGAGTAGTAGCATCACCACATCAATCCAAAATGAATGATAGCTCTGATAATGCATACCAGGATGATGCCAAATAGAATCAATCAGTTCTCTATCGGAGGGGCAGAAAACCTCAACCTGTCTCTTAAATGCTCAAATGATTCCTCAAACCAATCTGACTTCATTTGCTTCCACCTACTCCTTTAGAAAATTATACTTGATAGAAATACCAGATTATTTGATATGCCAATAGCAGCAGAGTTATTACAATGAATAACTATCAGTACATTATAATCCAACTTTATATACTTCAACATATGCTTCATCCATAGAGCTTATGTACAGTTAGTAGCAACAACAACATACTCAACTTCAACAGTAGATGACTGCTTTTGTTGATCCATGAGACAAGTTTCTTTCCAAGAAAGAAAGCTTCACTGGATGAGCCTATTCAGTTACCTATATCTCTATCCCAATCCGCATTTGAACATTTTTTAAGTGTAAAGTCATCATAAAATAAAAACCATACCAGAAAATCCTTAAAAATATCTAAAAATCCTAGCTACCGGAGAAAGGATTCAACATAATCAATTCCTTCCTTCTAAGAATATCCATTGCAAACCAATCAAACCTAGTTCCAATAACATCCAAGTCCATGTGTTGTCCTTTTCTAACTGATCCAATTCCTCTTCCATAGCTTTCATCCAACATTTATCCTTATAAGCTTCAATAACTGATGCTGATACAATTAAAGAAATTAAGCATACCTCATCAACTACCAACCTTCTTCTTGTCCAATTATCTGTTCTTCTAAATGATTCAACCTTACATACTCAGGAGTCTTCTGACTTTCTATTCCTCTTCCCTGATCTTCAATTACTGTTGAATTTTTTGATACTGCCAGAGTAACTGGTTCAACAATCCTGTTCTAGTAAAGGTGTTACCGGTTTAGTTAAGACCATTTCCACTACTGGTTCTTGCTCATAAATTATGATTTGTCTTCTATTATGCTCATCCACCTTGACATTAGTGCTCTCCATAATCCTTTACAATCTCTTGTTATAACATCTATATGCTTTTCTTTCATTAGAATAACCAAAAAATATTCCTTTATCACATCTAGGATCAAACTTCCAATTCACTACCAGAGATTCAAAAATACTTAACTGTAGATGTATGACCAAACCATAACTCATAAAGTGACTTACCAGTAGACCAAACTAGATCCAAGATCCAAGATCCAACAAATCTTTGCCGATTAACCTTTAAACTGACCAATTTACCCCCCCCTAAGGTGAATTCCTTAGTTACCGGATGAGTTTCTTGTACTTAGGCATGGGAGATGCTATACTTGGTTAGAGGATACCTATGATCAGTCATATTCTCTAACAATTCACATACAAATAATCCCATAACTAGTACCATACATTATTTCCTTGATCTACAAATAGATCTTACATCATATTTATACCAACCCTAGACTTAAACAATTAGGTCGGCCACCCATACAATAAACCTATTACATAATTACAAAACATGTTGGCCTGAGGCCAAACAAATATCATCCAACCCATAAGTCATCCCAGAAACACATTGAGAAGTTCCAACAACATGTTACATTAAGTCAGTCCCTAACCTAGCAGAAAAACCACCGGACCTATAATAGGTCACCATAAGCCAAATGAAACACCATGAACAACTGGAACATGAACATGATAACCATTAGCATCTAGATAACCTTCTAGGAGCTGCGACAACACCACTTATCCATAATATCAAAAGATCTTCAACAAAGCTCTGTCGGTAAAACCCTTACAGGTAACCAAAAGGCTTACTAGAACAAGTGATAGCTTCTGGATCATCAAATCCTAAACCAACTGACTGTGATACACATCAGGAACACATGAATAACCAATCCAAACAAATTCCATAGACCAAAGCATACATGAGTATACTGAATCAACATGATCTTACCAACTAGAAACCAATCATCCTACCAGGACCAATTGAATACTGGTAAATAGCCAAAACAACTAGTGTTGACATCAATGACAAACATCATTGCAACACATAATAAATTCCTCCAAATTGCCAACATATTCATCTTCAACATTTGAGCTTCTCTTTTATGGGAGGATGTGTTGTCTCTTCTTTTCTCTCCTATGGGAGAATCTTGATTGTATCTATGTGATTAATTCAATTTTTTTGGGGACATATGGAGTCCTTCATGCTTAGTCATGTGTAATCTTTTTCATTTCTTTTTCTCTCTTTTAGAGAGGATTTTTCTCCCACTTTCTTTCCCCTTTTCTCTGTTTGTGAGAGTTGCATTGGTTTCTGTAATGTGGTGAAAATTAGGAATTAGGGTTTCACTAAGTGAATCCACTAAATAACCTAATAATCACACAATACATTTAAAGAGGGTTGAACTCAATAGATCTATACTCAATCTCGATGGGGAAAGGTCTTAGATTCTTATTGGATTCAACTGGTTTCTATTGATTATCCTCTTTCTTAGTTGAATGTGAAATGCAATTATAAAATTAGGGTAAAATCATGAACAATTGAAGTAAATTGATAGAAAAAGTAGGCTACAAATGTCTTGCGGAGCTACCAACTGAGATCTATGTAAAAGAAGATGATTAGAACCCATTCTTAGAAGTTTGGCCTGATTTTTCAAAACCAAGTAGCATAGATCTGCCTTGGTCCTCCAAATTTTTTACCATTGAAAGATGAAACTATTTGTCACTGTCGACAATATTGGAAACAATAATATATACCTTAATGAAGTTTTGTTTCAACTTCACACAAAGGTTTTAGGGTTTCATGTAGGATGTCTTCATAAAACATTGATCATGGATTCCATCTTCAATACTTGAACTTAACTTCACTACTCCAATTCTTGATGAATGACTGATTGCTTGCTCACTTAAATTGAATTGAATTAGGATCATAAATTTGTCTCATGAAATTTTTAGGTTATTTATTAGGTTTCAAATAGGAGGGGGAGACCTCATTTTATGCTTGTTTTCTTGATAAACAAATTAAATTTTCAGAACAGGTTGACATGAGATCATATTTCTCGCTCATTTGAGGCGAGTGTTATGAGACCCCAATTTAGGGATTGATTAGGAAGACCAGGGCATGGTACACCTTAGTCCTAAAAACTAGGACTCTAGAATAGGGAGGGAACTAGACAAATGATGAAAATGTAAGATTGGAATGGGGTATGAGTAGAATCAACAATACAATTGGACATTGAAAATTAGAATTGCCAAAGTAAGGCCTAGGTGAGGGAAGAATTATAAGTGAGTATAATTTAGGATGCTATAGTTTGTACATGGGTGTAAAGGTTGGTGAAAATAGGGTTTCACAAGTTCGGCTAGGAATCCCCTTATTTCCACTAGGTTCATTAAAAGGGAGAGTGAACTCAAGAGATCCAACCTCAATTCTATTAGGAAAAGGGCTGAATACTGATTGAATTCTGCTCTCCTTTTAATTTTAGTTGAGGGTGATTAAGAGATTTGAAATTGAATTCTAAATCTAATGAACACTAAGAGGGGGGTGAATTAATATACCCAACAATCTTACCAAACACTTAAGCAATTTTACTGCAGACCAGTATAGCCCTTTCAACAGTAAACCGGTTAATACACAAACAAGCCAAATAGAAAATAAAGCATTCACCCACAATAACACAATCACCATAACACAAGATATTTTGATGTGGAAAATAAAATGGGAAAAACCACGGTGAGTAAAACTCACAAGTCTACTATTTGCAGAATAGCAACCAGACTGGTTAAGGCCTTACAATGTTCTTCACTAGAACAGATCCTGTTAGGAATCCTGATCTCTGTTAGGAGATAAGTCCTGTTAAAGACTACTCTATTAAAGGATTTTAGATCTACAACTGTGAACCACCTTGTTAGAGGATTTAGAACAAGCTTAACTGAGCCTACCCGGTTAAGGGTTTCTGACTTGTCGAAGAGATTAGTAATCAACAAGTGATCTAGAAAGTAGCACAAATTGCTTAGTTAGATCCTTGATAGCTCTTTGTTAATGCATTGCAACATTACTTTAGTTTTCTATCCTTTGCATGTTCAATCTCTATCGCAAGATACCTTCTTGAAAAGACCTAATCTTCTTACGTAACACTTCACAACATAAAACCCTAGACATGATGTCCTCATATAGGAATCTGATTTCATGTCAGTCCAATGAGATTAGACTACAATTTCCTAGGTATAGTGCATCTAGACACAATTTGTAACATGACACAGAATCACCACATCAGTATCGGTGGATGATAACTCATCACACTTTACAAGTTTGTCGGTTAACAAAACACAGTATACCGATTACCAGTTTACAAACAAAGACTGGAAAACTGGAACATAGTGTTCCGATCTTAATAAAATTGGCTGCCGCTTGGGGTCCTCATACTACTTGAAGTCCTCATATTGCTTGAGGTCCTCGGTCATGCTTTGACCATTAAGCTCCTTTTGCAAACACTAATAGTCTTCAACAAACAAAGACTATGCATACAATAGCATACAATATCGGTTTGAAAAATACATCACATAGTACCTGTTGAGAATAACTCATATAACAAATAAGTGTGTGTCAATCAATGACAATAAAAAATAAACATCATCAAAATGCCAACAATCTCCCCCTTTGGCATTGATGGCAACACTTAGGAAAAATTAACATCTAAGTGCTTACAAAACAAAAATGATGCCATAATAAAATTACTCCCCCTAAGCATATACACTACTCGCTTTTGCCAAAATTACAAGTATGTACTACTTCCATTTGCATAAAATTTTCACAATACCACTCCCCCTTTGCCAACAATGACAAAGTATTGCAAACATGTCGTAGAGATTTACCAAAAACATAGTGCATAACATAAAAACAGAGTATATGTTTATGACAATAATGAGTAAAACTTTTCAAAAATGAATTTAAAGTTTTTCAGAAATTCCTTCATGTCTATAGACCAAGTATCTAGGAACGAGGCAACAATTTCACTCTGAGTCTTCATCTGGAATGCTAACTCCTCCTCCTCCATGGCATCAATAGTGCTCAATTCCTGAGTGACAATAATGGCATCCATGTTCAGAAATCACTTCTGAAGAATTTGCAACTTAGGTAACAAAAGCAACTGAAGTTTCTACAAATCTTGAGTCCGCTTACAGATCTCTAAATCAATCTTGATAATTTTTTGCCTATGAGTTTGTATAGTCTACCCATACACTGTGTGGGAATCATATGGCACTTTTAAGTTCGCTATATACTGCTTTAACTCTGATTGAAGTTGACCTTTCCTCTTCAGAGCATCATCACAGGATAGATCAGGCTAGCAGATTTTGATCAAAAGTTTCTGTCCTTCAGCCATTGCCAGACTGATATCATCTCTTTGATGGATCAACTTGGCTCTGTCTTCATTAAATTGCTTCACCAATGCAACTTTTAGTGCCTTTTCATGCTTTTTCTCTATAGTAGCCTAGGCAACATCTTCCAATGATTGCACTTGATCACCCACTACTGTGCATAGAAGTTTTAATTGGGCCAGTGAGGAATTGGTACCAGAAAGATTGGTATCAGGGACTAAGGTTGAAAGAGTGTCAACAACAAGTTGAATAACATCTTTTTCTTTCTTCCTTCTTAGTTCCTCCAATCTTTCTTGAGCAAGTTTAATATTTCTCAGTAGCTCATTTTCATCTACAAATTTGGTGAGATAGGTAAGAGTCAATTTACTGTGACCGATGGGATCAACCTGTTTGGCTTGAACTCCGATTGCCTTGGGAGTCTCAGAAGTCTGTCCACCTTCCTTTGCTTTGATCTCCTCTTGTCTCTTCTTCTCCTGCTCTTCTTTCTCCTTAGCCTTCTTGTCGGCCTTCTCTTTTTCCTCTTTCTCCTTCTCTAGTTTCTCCTTCTTTGCCTTCTCCTTCTCCACTTCCTCCTTCTCTGCTTTCTCCTTCTCCGCTTTCTCTTTCTCTACTTTTTCCTTCTCCACTTTCTCCTTCTCCGCTCTCTCCTTCTCCTCTTTTTCCTTCTCCATTTTCTCCTTCTCTGCTTTCTCTTTCTCCTCTTTCTCCTTCTCCATTTTCTCCTTCTCCGCTTTCTCTTTCTCCTCTTTCTCTTTCTCTACTTTCTCTTTTTCAGCTTTCTCTTTTTCATCTTTCTCTTTTTCTGCTTTCTCTTTCTCCTCTTTCTCCTTATCTACTTTCTCCTTCTCAGCTACCTCCGGTTTAGCACCTTCAACATCTAATGCATCCACATCGATAGGGTCATTTTTCTTAGTTATTCTTTCTCCCTAATCATTGAAGGTTTCATCTGGTTTAGATTTTGATAGGTCAAGCTCTTGCTTAGCGTTTTGATTTGCTTCGGATACCTTTTGCATCTTGACAACTTATTTAGCCTGTAGATGAGTGTCTTTTTCTACTTCAAATATTTTACCTCCAAGTAACTGAAGTCTTCTCTTTCTCATGAAAAAGATGCCTTTGTACCGATCAAGAAGCTCAAATAAATCAAAATTGGAAGCATCTAGGAAATATTGAGCAAACATTTTCTCCCTAATTGTTTGCTCCTTTTCAATGACAATGCACCATTTATTATCCAAAGAATTCTACAAAGAATTAGAAACAATAGGTTTGATATCAATTGGAGACTGTTCATTATCACATAAATACTTGATGAGTTCTTTCTCTACCTCCTGCTTTTCAGTATCGTTAAGATCATCAAAATAATATTTTAGATCATCAAGAATTTTCCTTATGTTCATTCTCTACCTCCTTCTTTTCAGTATCATTAAGATCATCAAGAATTTTCCTTCTAATATTCTTCATAATCCTTTGATAATTTGTCATAGGCTTGTAAGAAGCAACGTGTATATTTACCAGTGCAGAGGTTGTAGGTACATTACCAGCTGGCTTGGTCTTCTTACTTGATTGCCTCACCTTCTTTAGTTCATCTTCTGATTTAGTGTCTACTGTATCCTATGTTTCGTTCTTGGTTTTCCTCTTCCTCTCAAATACCTTTGGCAGAATAGCCTCCGGTTTCTTCTTGGCCGATGACCTCTTGGTCACTTTAGGACTGACAATAGATGTAACCGGTGCCGATGTCGATGGCACAATTTCCTCTTTTTCTACTTTGGTACTTCAGTAGGATTAACCCTCTCAGAGTAGTTACCGGTCCTCTTCTTCTTTGGATCAAGCAGTGAAGCAAGTAGGGTAGAGGAATTCCAAATGAGTATATCATTCACCACTTCATATCCCATAGGCTCAACTTCATCTTCTCTTGGTTCAACCGCTTTCATTATGCAATGATCCACTTTTATCGTGAAATAGATATCATCTTCATACTTCTTTACTAGGTCACCTGATAGCCTTGTTCTTTGGTTCATCTTCAATCTGAACTCATCAAAATACTTGTTCAGAATCTTCGGATAGGTAGATCCCACTATTTGCAAACTCTCCTTGATTTGTTTGGTAATTGATAGGTCACTTGACCATTGAACATCACCCACTCCTGGAAAATACCCTTGAAAGTAGAAAAACAACCCGATAAGTAGTTGATCGAATTTGAACCTTAGTGCCTTGTCCTCTTTGATGGATTTAAAATTCTCCATGAGTTGTTTTTGCATACAGGTACACAAGTCATATTTTGCATCATCCTTGATCATCCGATAAGTGGCATGTACTGCAAGGGTAGGGACAGAGTTCATTCTGCTAGAATACAATACTCTATAGCCAATCACCATGCACTCATACTTCACCAAGTCATCTCTTATGGTGTTGACATTCATTGCCCTCTTGTCGATCATAGAACCAGTGAGCTCTGTCACTTTGGCTTTTATGATCTTACAAAGAACAGGGACTTCTCCAATATCGTAGAAACTGGTCATGACATGGATTGCCTCCGATGTGATATCATGGGTTCGCTCAAGATACATCTTTTCACCATGAACCCTACTAAGAATAATTCTTATATGATCTTCTGTGAATTCCTCAAGAAAATATAGTGCATTGTGGAATTTCTTCTTCTTGATCAGGTTGTACTCTGGTTTAATCTTCTTATCTTTTCCATAGAACAAACTCAACTGGGAGTGAATCACTAGAGACCCTAAGTCTTCTAGTTTACAATCAATGTAACTAGAAACATCCCCTCGACAATGACTCCGGCGAGAATTTGAGATAGGGCATTTTATGTCAACTTCTTCCTAAGAGATTTAGATGACTCCTCAGGTGCAAAAGAGCTAGAAGAGACTTTGGATGTAGAAGCCATGTCTAAATAATTCCGAATGATAAGAGTGATTCGATGAAAAATACCTTTTCACTCCGAACTAGGGTTCATCGATGTCGAGCACAACACACTTCTCCAAAAGGTTGCTTTACCACTCTGAACTCCACTTTGGATAACTTGAAATAATTGCTGAGTCTTGCACAAGATTTCTTCTTCAATTGTAAGATTGATCTCTTTGTTTCTCTTCTCAAGTTAGAAAAATGCTTCTTCAAAAATAGATAAGTAAAAATGACTACAAAAACCACCTTTATACATGCTCCTACCTACCATAATAAATGCATCACCATTAGGGTACAAACCCTAATTTTACCTTTTACCACTTTATTTCTTTTGTTGGTCAACAGATAACCAATACCGATAAAAGCATTTTACCAATATACTTCGAGGGTTCAAAACATTGTTACCGATATGTTCCCCCTTAAGCTTTTTGAAGCTCAATTTTCTGATTCAGGGGTCTCCACACTGGGTGCAGAAACTGGTACATCTTGTGGCTTCTCTTCAGATTTCTTTTTCCAAATTTTATCCATATCGACCTGAATGGTTTCAACATCAACCTTTCCTTTACCTTTTGGGTTGATCGGTTTGTCTTCCGATGGATTCTGTCTTAGTCTGCATGCTTTGGCAAGATTTCCCAATTTATGACAATGATAGAATACCATACTAGGTGTTCTCCATGGTCCGATGTTCACCTTTCCATTCTCTCTCCTACATGTTGTAGCAGTGTGACCGCTACCACAACAAATCACATAGGTTTCTCTCCAACTATTTGTCACTCCATAACCATTTGACCTGTGGTCATAGGTTCTATACCGGTTTAGGTTTTAGTTCATAAAAGGTTCTTGGATAACTCCTTTTGATCTTGGTGTATAACCTCCAGAGTTGTTCATAACCAATCTGCACTCAAAAGATCTATGCCCAAACTTGTTGCATGTATAACAATGACCATTAAATCTACCAGTTCTAGCCTTATGGTCATACACAATATTTTGCATGTAAGGGAAATTATTATAAGTCTTGCTCCTACATATATTGGCAATATGTCCTTCCTTATGACAGTTAAAGCATACAGGTTTGAACTTTGACTTACTTTTTCTTTTGCTGCTGTTCTCGGGTACTAGTTTCTCTTTTGGTGCATCAATCTTGGTTCTGGAGAATTCACCTTCCTCACAAGAAGAGAAACCAAGTGTAGTGGTATCCTTTGATGGCTTCATTGATTCTAGCTTTTGGTCCAACTTTACAGCACTCCGATTGAACTTTGCAAGTATCTCCTTCATCTTCGCAAGTTCTTTGGAAAGAGCTTCATTGGTCTTCATTAGGGTTTCATTCTAAGAAATGGCGGCATTGAGTTCTACTTGCATTTATTCTTTCTCTTCCTTACCCTCTTGCAGATAAGCGGTAATGGTACCAATTTCTTGTTTCAACTTAAAGATCTCGTGCTCCTTGTCCTTCACTAGATCCTCAACTTTTCTTCGATTTTCCAGTTCCTGACTCATCCTAATGGTCAGTCCTTCCAGCTCTCTCCTCAGATTAGTTTTGGACTCATTCAGTTTCTCTACTTCTTTGACTAGGGCATCCATGTTTGCTTCATCAAAAGAGTTGTTTTCAGTAATCTCCAATATTTTCTCAGCAAGTTCTCTTCTTTTGGCTAAAGAGGCTTTATACTTGACCTTAAGTTCATCATAGGCTTTCTCAGATTTAGCTAGATGGTGAGTGAGTTCCCTCATGCTGTATTCCCCCATATCTCCTTTCAAGTGGTTAGAATTAAAGAAAGGTTGGCTTTGATATCAATTGATGAATACTAAGAGGGGGGGTAAATTAGTATACCCAACAATCTTACCAAACACTTAAGAAGTTTTACTGCAGACCAGTATAGCCCTTTCAATAGTAAACCGATTAATACACAAACAATCCAAATAGAAAATAAAGCATTCACCCACAATCACACAATCACCATAACACAAGATATTTTAACGTGGAAACCCAAATGGGAAAAACCATGGTGAGTAAAACTCATAAGTCCACTATTTGCAGAATAGCAACGAGACGGGTTAAGGCCTTACAATGTTCTTCACCAGAATAGATCCTACTAGGAATCTTGATCTTTGTTAGGAGACAAGTCTTGTTAAAGACTACCCTGTTAAAGGATTTTAGATCCACAACTGTGAACCACCTTGTTAGAGGATTTAGAATAGGCTTAACTGCGCCTACCTAGTTAAGGGTTTCTGACTTGTCATAGAGATTAGTAATCAACAAGTAAGTGATTTAGAAAGTAGCACAAAATGCTTAGTTAGATCCTTGATAGCTCTCTGTTAATGCATTGTAGCATTACTTTAGTCTTGCACGTTCAATCTCTATCGCAAGATAGCTTCTTGCAAAGACCTAATCTTCTTATGAAACACTTCACAGACATAAAACCCTAGACATGATGTCCTCATATAGGAATCTGATTTCATGTCATTCCTATGAGATTAGACTACAATTTCCTAGGTACAGTGCATCTAGACACAATTTGTAACATGGCATAGAATCACCACATCGATGTCGGTGGATGATAAATCATCACACTTTATAAGTTTGTTGGTTAACAAAACACAGTATACCGATTACCGATTTACAAACAAAGACTGGAAAATTGGAACATAGTGTTCTGATATTAAAAAGATTGGCTACCGCTTGGGGTCCTCATACCGCTTTAAGTCCTCATATCGCTTGAGGTCCTCGGTCATGCTTTGAGCGGTAAGCTCCTGCAAACATCGATAGTCTTCAACAAACAAAGACTATGCATACAATGGCATACAATACCAGTTTGAACAATACATCACATAGTACCGGTTGAGAATAACTCATATAACAAATAAGTATGTGTCCATCATTGACAATCAAAACTAAACATCATCAAAATGCCAACAAGATCTAGGGAAGATGATAGGAATTTGACATAAAATAACACAAACAACAAGCTATAGGTACAATATGTAGACACTGAGCTAGATTTGGGTAGAAGAAATATAGAGGAACTTGTACCTAAAAATTTGGTTCAAAAGTGCAGGACTGGGATGAAAAAGTCGACCTAGTCCCTAGATATCATGTATAGACAAATAGGAAACTTTTAGAATTAGAATGTTTTTTAGAACCTATTTCTCAAAGCTCATCACAAATTCACAAGATCGAGATGCAAAAACTGACTTGGTCCTTCAATTTTCACTCCTACAAAAGTCAAATTTGATTGTTGTCGAATTCTCTATCGGAATATTTGTCCATATGTCTTGAATCTATTGTTTGTACACAAAAGAAGGAAAATGGTGTTGTTGATAGGGGATTGCCTTAAGTCAAACCTTGGGTTGGAATTAAACCTTGAATTAAATTGAAATTAAACTTGAAATACTGAAGTAAATGCTGAATGATATACCTTAGATCTGTGACAATTGATAATGGATGATGATACAATGCTCTTTGAATGTAATCACAAGTGTTTATGTAATAATATTACTTGACATGTCATGAACATGAATGACCTAATCAAACACACATGATTGCATGAAGATTGGTGTAGATTTTCTACTCCATGATGCTTAAAGGATATGGTGGGATGAAATGTTTTCTTAAATGCTTGGAGATTCTTGATGTTGATGCATGAATGATAGGTGGATGTGGTAGATGTGTTAGATTAAAATGAATAGGAATAATACTCATATATAGGGTTCCCAAGATAATTAATCGATTAGACCAACCTCCAATGGTCAAATTGAGCCACTGAGAACCAAAATCACTAGGGAGGAAAATTGGCACATTTAAATTAGGTCTTGTTTAAGGAGGAATAGGACACCATAGAGGCCATGGTCCACCAAAAATAGGCTACACTAGTGGGAAACTAGAATGCACAACCCGAGACACAAGTTTAATTCTCTATATGACATCAGGATTGAGGTAAAAAAGATAGAAATGGACCTGGGGTAAAGTTGAGATGGGACTATGTAAGGTTATAATTTATGACACTTCATCTAGCCCCCACTGTAGTGGGAGTATGATCCTACACACATACTCACATTAAAGAAACAGAAAGAGAGATAGAGAAAAATGAGCAATTGGGAGCAAGATCACAAAGTTGTAAGACATCACTAAATTTGAGAGAACAAACCCCCAAGCTTAGGATCTTAACTCATACTATTGTTCTCAAATTCTGACTCCCTTCTTATCCCTAATAAGAAAATAACAAATCTGTCTGCAAAATAAAGAGATCAAGGAAGCAAGAACCTTAGAGCAACATATGACAAGGTTTCAATAACCTTCTACACTTTGAACTTATCCAAAGTTCAGGTGGGTATACCTTCTGTGAATAACTTCACACTTTTAAAATGAGATCCATAGTAAACCAGTCCAAAAACCAGTGAATCTTATCACCTCAACATGAACTGAAATAATAAAAGAAAGCTTATGCTCATTTTCAGTATTGATCTTCAAGAGATGCATAAAGAGAACTACAAATTATACCAGTGCCTTATCCAGGCTACATAGTCATCTAAATAAAACAAGGATTTCACAACTAAACACTTCCATACATCCCATCACTTCGGCTTCTATCAACCCCATGCATGCCTGGCATACATAAGAGTCCTTCCTTGTTAAACTAAATAGTGTTCATCAAATTCAAAGTCTCTAACAAAATAACCTACTGATAGAGATATTTCTTGCGTATTTAATTCCCCTCCTAAAGAAGAAAGCTAAGAAACATATCTATAAAATACTGCCTTACAATCCATGTTCAATTGAATAACCCTAGATTACCCAAATGAAACCAGTAAATTATTGAAAGCACACTAGAAGACAACACAAATTCTAGGCTCGAAAATTTATGGTCTGTATATTGATATTCATTTTGAAAAAATCTTACAAAACTCAGAATATTATCTGTAAACTTAGAAAAAACCTAGATAGATTTCTGTAGAGTTTCTTACAAATTCTCGTGATCCCTCTTTAACTAGTCTTGGTATCCATTTATAATAGTATGGATACATACAAGCTTCAGACCCTTTTCAAAAGAGTTTGTTACAACAATCTTCTTGTTTCAACAAGAAGTTACAAATCTTTTCTATTTTCTAACAGCCCCCTTTTTTGCCGATTGTCATTCAGCGGTTTCTTCTTGAACCTCTGTATCTAGCACTACATATTTTCTTGTCCATTCTTGGTACACGTCATTAGTAGGCCATGAGAAGTTAATAACTTTCCCTTTTGTCTTGGTCAATCTTTTCCAAGAGTTTCTCATTTTATTGACCTCTCAATTTAGGAAGCCATAGTGTGATTTTATCTTCTCTATCTCCTCAATTGTTCTAACAAATAGGGAAGTATCATCTGTGCCCATGATTCCTTAATCCTTAATGATAAGTTGGCCTCTAATAAATTAAGCCATACTTGTTTGTCCTTCAATTGAGATGGACTAGCAAAACCCCCAGGAAATAATGCAAATTCCTGCTCAGTGTATTCCTTTTTATACAAATTGATCTTCCTCTCTGCATTATCTATTCCTTCTACCAGCTTTGTCAGATCCTTTGTTATGTCACAGGTGGACTTGATAATGGGGTCAGCCCCTACCTCATCATAGGATACACATATGAGTCCTAGGTCCACCTCCCTAGGCATCCAGCCTTGTCTCCATTGAGCTCATTCCACATCTCCAAAACTTTACTCATATTGTTATACACCAATGATGATCCTATAGTGTCAGCAAAACTCAAAATTGTGGCCCTCACTCTCTCTTCATACTTATTTGCAAACATGATTTGAGCCTATTTTAGCTTTTCCAACTCCTAAGGAGTGATCTCAACTGATTGGGAACTAGAAGGTCCAGGAGAAGGTGGGAATTCAATGATAGGGCTAGTAGATGGAGGTTGTGCAGGAGAAGAAGCAATCATCAAGGTTGAGGACTCACCTCAATGGTATTGTCCTGCCAATTGGATTTTTGAATTAGCAATAATAGTGTCTCATCTCATTACCTCTCCTTTGGCATCATTGTAAGATTTTAACACTGTCTCCAACTTAGCTTGGAGATCTACCCTTTCCTTTTCTTCCTTTTCTACCACTGCAACACTGAACTTTGCAGTTTCCAAGACTATGCTAGTAACCTCCACCACTCTAGTATTTTGTACTCTCTTCATTATCATACCTCCAAGGTAGCTTGACTCTGGGGTATCCTTTTTTTTTTTTCATCTCTCTTCAGAGACCACATGACCAGGGCAGCATTATCCTTGTTGAAGGTTACTCCTTCCATAGACTTTCTCTCTTTCCTGACTGCCTCTAAAACCAAGGCATTTGCTATATCCGATTTAGGGAGGATGAGTACACCAGTCGTCGCTACCATTTCCCTTCCTTTCTTAGGAGTGATGGTCTTAAATTCAGTGACCATTTCTTATTTTATTTCTTCTTCCACCATAGCCACATCCTTGTGGGGTTGCTCCTTCTTCCTCTTCTCACATCTAGCATTAAACTTATCAATATTCTGATTTCACACAAACTGCATGAAATCTCTTGTGGTAACAAAGTTGCTATTAGCTAAGAATTCTTCACTGGCCCGTTTTGTGGCAAGATCCAGTTCCTGGCCTTTGAACTCATTGGTGGTTATGCCCATCTCAACATCTTGTGGCTCCTCAGGAATTCCATCCTCTACTTAATCATATGTATAGGCAATCTCCCCTAGACTCCCTAGCTGCAACAATTGCTCAGCTGTAGCCTGCTCATCTCCTATATGAATGGGGGATTGAGATGGGGAATACAAGGGCTCATTAGTTTGCACTTCCTTTCCCACTCTTTGCTTCTTTGGGGAGTCCTGAATGTCAATGACATCTTGTATTTTCCTCTTCCCTCTTGAAGTAGAAGGCTCCCTTGTTGTTGGCACCAACACACTGTACTTGGATTTCTTATGTAATACATAATCACCTGGAGGGATTGCTTTAGCAGATGTAGACCTAGCTAGAACTAGTCTTTCCTTCTCAGGGTTATTTTTAATCATTGCTTCCCTCTTCTCTTTCAATGTTTGCATTACATCTTCAAAACAAAGAATTAGGAATTTTACCTTTTCCTCAAAGGGGTGAAAACTGGACAAAGGGTCATAGCTGGTGTCAAACTTGTGCACAAAATCAAGAGCCTTCTTGTAGGCCGCCCATTTCTCTTTCCTCAGCTCCTGCTCATCCAAATCAAACTCATTTTTGATGAGTAATCTTCAGGGAATTGGAATTGGTGAGGTCTGCCTTTGAATACTTCCCTTTTCCTAAACATACCATTAAAAAAGTCTTCAGGGTCAGAAAACCTTGACACTATAGTGGACAAATGGTAGGGTTGAAAGAATTCTTCAAAGCAGTTCCACCCACCCTTAGTAATTACAAATTGATGTGCTATTGTCACTGTTGGGAAAATTGTCCCTTTTCCTCTATTGGATAGCTCCACCTCTTGTACACTGCCAATCTGCCTGAGGATCTCTACAATTCCTACTTTCAGTGGGACCTAATATGGTAACAAAAATGGGGTACCTCTAAAACCATACACTCTGAAAACTGTGGAAACATGGTACACGTACATGTCACCCCAATTGTGGACAAATTTGATTTCTTCAGCAAACTCCTTTGGCCTAAGAAACTCCAAAAGAGATTTAGGGACCCTTGGATTCTCTGAGCATAAGAGAATTCTGATCTTGGATGCAAAGCACTTATCAAACTTTAGGTAGCTCGCATCTTCCCTGTCCCATGACAGCACTGTGCTCCATAATTGAACTGGCATTTTCTCCCCATCCTTTTCTTTCACCAGATCCATTTCATTGGCAAAGTAGTCACCACCCTTGAATAGAAATAGATGCATGAGAAGGGAGTACCATCCAAAAGGCCTATCCACCTTACCATTATTAATCCCTATCAAGCCTTCATGGATTGCATCAGTAATATAGGGGGCATAATCAAATGTGACTGCCTGAGAAGGATTTAAAATTTGAGCTATCATTAGCACGTAATGAGTCGGCATGTTCACTTTAGCATCCTCTCCAAAAATCTAGCAAAGTGACCAGTATAATCCTTTGATCTAAGAGTGAACAAATTTAAGGACAAAGGATCCATGGTATTAGGTCCTACAACAGTCAATCCACCTATTTTAACAAAGAATTCTTTAAGAGGCCCATTTCTAAGATGATTCCTCTATGCATTGTATACCTGAGAAAATGATTTAAAATTAATGGGCTCCAGATAATTGGACATCTCACTGAGCCCAAATACATTTATGAATTCATCATCATTTACTTCAATGAGGGTTTTTCCATTTATATCCCTAACACTTTTGGTAATAGGGTCATAGTTGTGTGCAATCTGAGTTAGGAGATCCACATCCATGAACACTCCAGGGACCACCAATTTACTTACATCCAACTCCCAAATACTATTCATCAGGGCAGGGGAGTGTCTCATACCGAAACCAACCTTGAACAAACCCAAACCAGACAACCCTATCTATGGATCTCTCAGCCAATTGCCCTTGTCATATAATCCTTCTCCTATTCTCAAGTGAGGAGCCTTGGGCACTAATTCTTTAACTTTAGTTGCTACATTTGTGGACATAGATAATTGTTCCAAGAAATCATCACAAATGGCTCTCTCCTGGTAATTAACCTTCCTTGTGAAGTCCCTTCTAGGTGCCATCTCAATGATATGCAAGTAATTCAATTACTAATCACTACAATTCTTTAACAGAACAAAACCACAATTCAATCAATCTTTCAAGTAACTGGCAAGCAAAATACAAGAAAACCTATTTTCGGGCCGAAGAACTCTACTTTGCACCAAGTTTTCTGCAACAACTCTTCAAAATGATGCCTACATTCAATTGATGTGAGCGTATATATGGCAATCAGGCTCTTAACTGCGACATTAACACCACATGCTTCAGCCATCACCTCAGAATTGAATTCATGAATGAATTCAAAAAATTTTGTCCAACGGATCATAAAATGTCTTTGTTTCTATCACTTTGTTGTTTTGCCATTTTGCGAAGCCTAAAATCCGCGCTTCTTCATCTAGTGAAATCATGCCAACTGTCAGATCCAGTGAAACTTGCATGACCTTTACTTTATTAACTATTCTTCATTCGTCGACGGGCTCAGAACTCTTTCGCTACTTTGTGAAAGCTAAACATTGTGTATATTAACCCAGTGAAACCACGTGGGCTATCCGATCAAAAGGAACTTGATCGGTCTTTATCTCGTCCTATGACTAGTGGCTAACCCCACTAACCATGCTCCAAGCATTTAAGGCTAGCGGTTTTTTCTGCTTCACGAATGGTAATTACCTTGCATCTTTGTCTTGTGAAATGGCGCCCACCATCGAATCATCCTTGAGATACTGGCCTTTTAACAAACTTAACCGGTAGAAGTGGGCCCTCTACTCAGTACCATCGAACCTGGCAACAGACAGGCAAAAGAAACCAACGTGTCACTCACTTACTTGTCGAAAAAACTTCCATGGGATCCACTTCAGGACTCCCACGTGCATCTGACAATTTGTCTTTCGTCAGTGGTTTGATCCATCTGTTCTGCCATGACACCGACCAAGTGGCTGCCATGTCACTTTGCTATTTTATGAAGGTTAAATCTCAGGCACCTTAGGGTTGCAAAAAAGTGCCAACCGTCTGATCAAAAAGAACTTGATCATCATTTACCTTCAATTTTTACTGCCTCGCAGATCCAATTTCCTTTTCGCCACTTTGCGAAGCCTAAAACCCATGCACCTTCATCAAGAAAAACCACGTGAGCCATCTGATCAAAGGGAACTTGATCGGTCTTTACCTTAGTGAAAACTTGGATGCTGGAACCACTTTCCGCCTTTCACCACTTCACGAACGGTAACCCACGGGAATCTTTGACTTGCGAATTCACGCATGCCTTTAGCTTAAAAGGAACTTGCACAATGTTTAGGAAGCCTGGTTAAACATTAAGAACAATAGGAAAGACTTAGAAAAATAAGGCCCTGCTAGACCAGCCTAGGAAGAAATAAGAAGGGGGGGGACACTCTTCATGACAGATGGACCCTTCTATAAGTGAATAAAGTAACACATAATTAGAATGAAAGGGTTTTTCTCAGACACTAGAGCAATTAAAACTTAAACCTTAAACCCTCTTTGGACTTAAAGCAATTAGAGGTAACAAGGCCTTACCAGGCTCAAATTTTCATAGACTTAGCTAATTATGGGATAAGAATACCCATTTTTTAAACAGTGATAACACATACAATCATATGAAAGGACACACAAAACAAGATAAAAGAAAAACAAAGTCAAAGAAAAAGACACAAAAGATATACAAAAAGACACAAAAAGTGTTAGTACTAAAAGCAAAGGCTCCAAGTCAACTAGTTGAAGAGACCTTGATAGTCAAAATTTCTCAACCTCTAATATTATTCTTGGAATGCTATTACAAGAGCATAAGTGGTCACATCAAAAGAGCAAGAGAGTTAATTGATGAACTGTGATCTAACAACTAGAAAAGTATATTATGTTATGATTTCATGGGGAGGAGAAAGGAAAAAACATGGAATCCATGGGCTAGCATGTTGTGTTATGCTAGGTGATCCATGGGAGAAAGAAAGAGGGAACATGGATTCCTTTGGATAGCAAGATGTGTTATGATAGGTGATCCATGAAAGCACAAATTGTCATAGGACAGCAAGTTGTGTATGTTGTGTGATCCATGTGGGAAGGAAGAATCTAAGTAGGAGGTTGTGTTATGCTAATTCCATTCATCCTAGAAACTGAGAAAGAGGAGTTAAAAGTGTGAGATTTTGCCAAGATCAAGAGGCAATGGAAAGCACAAATAAGAGAGATAAAGTAGATAATAGAAATAAACTGTATTCTATCAAGATGAAAATATTGATCAGCTGGATCATCAAGCATTACATACAATGAATATGAGCCTGCTTATATAGGCAAGGCTATATGGATATGTGAGCACACAAACATGACATTTGGCTCAATAAGAAATAAGGGTAGGTATGAAATAGGTGTGGGTAGGTAGGAGAAACAATAAAATATTCCACATGAGGTGGATCACCCACTGAATGTGGAGTGTAACAACAAGATAAGTCCACAAAAGGTGGAAATTCTCCTACACAAACTATCCCAATGTGGCACAAACACCCAAGTGTCTCATACCCAAACTACTATGAAATGCATTTCTTAAGTAAACTTAAGTAAAGTGTAATAATATCCAACATTAATAAATAATTACACCAACACCCCCCCTTAAGTGCAACTTAGGGGAATGCACTAAAGTCTACAATGCAACTAAGCAATGCAAGATGGGTCCCGATTATGAGGCCATGTTAGGTACCCATGTACAAATGCAAATGAAATCTTCCATAAAGCAAAGAAAGAGAGAAAAACCCAGTGGGAAAAAACCCTCCCCCAAAAGAGAGATGATGAAAGCACACAATGCTGTCAATGATGAATGAGAAGAACAAAACTATGTCCCCCCCATAAGAGAGAAGAAGAAACCATGAAGCCCCCCCTCAATGTCAAAATCTTGCAAGGATGGTCCAATGATGATGACCAAAATACCTCCCCATAAGGAAGAAAGAGAGCCAATGTTGCACCAATAATGTCGAAGTGTGACAAAACTAGGTACCAAGTTGATGATGATGAATCACTCGCTGCAACAAAAGAAAGATTAGGCATGGAGACAACCTGCTTTGAGCATCATTTGGATACTCGTAAATAATAGAAATATCGGTACAATCAAAGTCTCATGGGAGCCATGTACAAATGTGTACAATCTAAGTCTCAACTGGAGCCATGCACCAAGTCTCACAAGATATTCCTAATCTACGTGTACAAGAGGATTACATCAAATAGTCAACAATGACAAGATACAAAGAGGTGTGATACTTTATGATAGTGCGAGTACAACATTGCTCATGCAAGAGCATACAACATGATAGTGCAAATCTCGAAACATGAAAATGATGCCACCAAGAAGCCCTATAGAATACTGTAGAAAAGGATGTCTTTGATTGGGATGTGGCCAAAAGATATAAAGGAGTAAATCAACACCCCCCCCCCTTGACTACTGGTTGGAAGCACTGCAAGACAGGTATGAAGTGACAAGAAAAAAAGTGTTCCCAATTTGACTTATTAAATGATGTTTGTGTTTTTAAAAGATTTTAAAAATCTAAATAAAAATAAGTTATTAAAGCCCATGCAAAAAAACACTATTAAAAAATAAAGAAAAAATTCAAAAAGGCGATAGTCATTTTTTTTGAAAAAAAATGAAATGAAAATTTTTTTAATAAAAATTTATTAAAGATAAAATTTTTTTATAAAAAACTTTATTTTTTGTTATTAAAAAAACTTATTTAACTAAATAAGAAAAAAGTGATTTTTTTTTTATTTATTAAAAAAATTTAAAAAGCAAAATTAATAATACCCCCCCACATGGAGAGGGGCCTACAGGTAGACTGTGGGGCCGCAATGCAATTTTGCCAAGATCAAGAGGCAATGGAAAGCACAAAAAGAGAGACAAAATAGATGATAGAAATAAACTGTATTCTATCAAGATGAAAATACTGATCAACTGGATCATCAAGCATTACATATAATGAATATGAGTCTGCTTATATAGGCAAGGCTATATGGATATGTGAGCACACAAACATGACATGTGGCTAAATAAGAAACAAGGGTAGGTAGGAAATAGGTGTGGGTAGGTAGGAGAAACAATAAAATATTCCACATGAGGTGGATCACCCACTAAATGTGGAGTGTAACAACAAGATAAGTCCACAAAAGGTGGAAATTCTCCTACACACACTATCCCAATGTGGCACAAATACCCAAGTGTCTCATACGCAAACTAATATGAAATGCATTTCCTAAGTAAACTTAAGTAAAGTGTAATAATATCCAACATGAATAAATAATTACACCAACAAAAAGGTCTATCAAGTTGTGTTATGCTAGTCAAATTACCCTAAGCAATTGAAATGGGAAGGGTTGAAAGGTCTAGCAAGTTGTGTTATGCTAGTCAACTCATGTTACAAAATAGAAAAGGAAGAGTGAAAATGCATAGAAAATTGTGTTATGATAGTCAAATCATCCTACAAAATATTGCAAAGGATACCCAAACAAAGCATTGTCTATAAGGAAATCTGCAACATAAATTTGAAAAGGATAACCAAGCAAAGCATTGTATGCAAGTAAATATGCAAGTTGAATAAGGATAACCAAGAAAATCATTGTATGCAAGGAGATCTACAACTTGAATAAGGATTGTTGGCCATTTGGAGGAATTGATTATGTGTTGCATTGATGTTTTGTCATTGATGTCAACACTAGCTATTTTGGCTGCTTTACTAATATCCTTCTAGTCTCGGTAGGTTGTTTGGTTTCTGGTTGGATTAGATCATGATGATCCGGTATGCTCCTATATATTTTGGCTTAGATCTGCTATTCATACTAGTTAGATTCATGTTCAGTTAGTTGGTTTTGATTTGGTGATTGGATGCTATCCTGTATGCTGGTAAGCTTGGTTTGTTGATCCGGTGAGGGTTTCACTAGCAGAGATTTGTTGAATATATTTGGATATTATGCATAAGTGGTCTTAGTGTGGCTTCTAGTAGATATTCAGGATGCTGATGGTGATCATGTTTGTGACTTGGCTGATTGGGATTATTACTTTAGCGTGTGTGGACCTAAATTAGGTCCGATATTATCTAGGTTATGGACCAGCTTAATGTAATGTGTTGATTGGACTTCTTGATGTGTTTCTGGGATGTCTTATGGGTTGGATATCATTTGTTTGGTCTCAGGCTGACATGTTTTGTAATTATGTGATTTCTTTATTGTCTGGTAGCTGACCTTATTGTTTATGGTTGAGGGTTTGTATATATATGATGTGATATCTCATTGTAGATCATACGTGAGGATATATGGGAATAGTATGCAAGTGAATAATGTATTAATCATTCATGCAAAGAATTTGGTTGATCATTGGTGATGGATTTAGGTTTATGTAAGAGGATTTAGTCCTCTGATATTGAGCTTAACTGAAACTTTATTCAGGCATAGAAGATGCTATTATTGCAGTTCATTCTCTCTTCTGGATTGTAGTCTGGATTTTTATGTAGTCAGTGAGACTCCTTTTGTAATGAGCAGTGTGGTCTAGGCTATTGGCCTTCCTCCAAGTGCAGGCTCCTCATTTGTATTCACATACTTATTGCAGAAGTATTATCTGATTGTGGGTAGGCTTCCTATCATGGTTTTTCCCTTTACTGGGTTTTCCATGTACAAATATTGGTGTCATGTGGATGGTATTTATTCTCTAATTGTTTCTTGTGCTTAATTGGTATATCTTCTATTTTGTTAATTGGTTTATGCATTCTGGTATTAATCTTTTGGGTTATGGTATTAAAGTTTTAATTGCTTAAGGTTTTGGTAATCTAGTAACAATTGATTCACCCCCCCTCTCAGTTGTCTTCTGGTTATTTAAACTATCTAACAATCAGTATTAGAGCTCTGGTCCTCTTTCCAGAAGCTTAACTTCTTGAGGAAGATCCTATGGTGACTAATAGTTCAAGTTGATCTAGTTCATCTGTTGCTATCTTTTGGAGAGATATTCCTAGGCTTGATGGAATAAATTACAAAGTATGGAAGATTCAAATGGAGACTCATCTGAGATATCTTAGTAAGGAAATTTGGGAAATCATAGAGAATGGAGTTACCCTTTTTAATCCGGCATCTGGAAATCCCCCTCTGAAAAACTTGGATAAGGAGCTTGAGAATGATTGTAGAGCACGAGAAGCTCTCTTGTGTGCACTTTCTAATCAACAAATAATGGGATTAATTGACAAATTATCAACAAAGGCTATATGGGACAAGTTGGAGACTCTTAATAAAGGTGACCCTACTGTTAAGATTGCTAAAATTGATGGTTTCCGGGTGAGATATGAAAACTTGAAGATGGAAGAAGATGAAAGGATTACTGCATTCATGGAAAGGGTAAATGAAATTGTTATGGGAATTCAATGTTGTGGTGGAACTCTGAGTGAAGATGAAATAGTTTCTAAAGTTCTGAGAGCTTTGCCACCGGCTTATAAGTTGAAGGCTATTGCAATTAATGAATTGAGAACAATGACTAATACTTCTATTAATAGAGATACCTTGATTAGGAAATTATCTACTTTTGAGCTTGAAGAATTTGGACCTTCTGGAGCTGTGAAGTCTAAGCCTGCTTTTCATGCATTTACATCATCAACCAACAAGCAAGATTGGAAACTTTGTATGTAAAAGAATTGGATGATATGAAAAGAGAAGATGAAGAATTTGAGCAACTTGAAGCCCTATTTGCTAGAAGAGTACCTAAAGGACTGGTAGGAAGTAAGTATGAAGGAAAAGAACCTTTTAAATGTTTTCATGTAATAAGATAGGTCATTTTTCATCTAGATGTCCTGAAAGGAATTAACGATTTGAAGAAAGAGATAGAAGACCTTTTAAGCCTAACCCTGGATATTAGAAAAAGTACAAGTATAGGAAAAACAAAGATAAATAATGCTACATTGCAGATGAGGAAGGTGTGATTGATTTTGATGATGAACCGACACAAGACTCTGCTAGTGATTTCGACAATGGAAAGGAATGGGTGTTCTTGGTTATCAAGGAAGATGTTCTGGCACTGGAAGAGAATGTACCTGAAGAGAAGGCCCTAGATGCTAAAATTGAAGATAAGGATGAATGGGTAATTGACAATGGATGTTCACATCATATGATTGGAGATAAAAGGAAGTTTCTATCTTTGCAATAATTTGATGGCGGTCTGGTTAGATTTGGAGATGACAGAGCATGTATGATCAAAGGAAAATAAACTATATCATTAGATGGTAAGCACAATACTGATAATGTTTATTATATTGAAGGTTTAAGGCACAATCTTTTGAGTTTAGGACAATTGGTGGATAAGGGATTTCAATTACAATTCATGGATGGAAAATGCAAAATCATTAATAGATCTGGATTGGAGATTGCAACTGGTACTCAGACAAAAGGTAATGTATTTCATTTTAATTCTGGTGAGAAGACATGTTTGATTGCACAAATTGATGAGATTTGGCTGTGGCATAAAAGGCTATGTCATGTGAATTTTGATTGCATGGTAAAGATCAGTTCAACTAAGGCAGTTAGAGATATAACTAAGATTGTGAAGCCCTATAATCTGGTATGTAAAGAATGTCAAATGGGAAAATAGGTCAGAACTACTTTTAAGAGTATACAAGACAAATCTAATGATATTCTTGATCTTACTCATACTCATTTGTGTGGCCCTACTAGAATTAAAAGTTTTGAAGGTGATAGATATTTTATGCTAATCATTGATGATTATTCTAGAATGATGTGGGTTACTTTTCTAAGGGAGAAATCTAAGGCTTTTGAAAAGTTTAAAATATTTAAAGCTAAAGTTGAAACTGAGATAGGATTGAAGATTAAGAGTTTAAGGTCACATCATGGTGGATAATTCACATCTGGTGAGTTTAATAACTTTTGTGAGAAGCATGGTATAAGGAGACAATTTTCTGCTCCCCACACACCTCAGTAGAATGGAGTGGTGGAAAGAAAGAACATAACTATCTTGGATGCTTCTAGAACCATGATGATGGAAGCTAATCTACATCATATCCACTAGAGAGAAGTAGTGAGAACAACAATTTATACATTCAATAGAGTACATATCAAAGGAGAAACCGGTAAGACACCTTATGAATTATGGTTTGGCAATACACCTATAGTTAAGTATTTCAAAATCTTTGGTAGTAAATGTTATATCAGGAGAGATGATTTCATTGGAAAATTTGATCCTAGATGTGATGAAGGAATATTTCTTAGTTATTCTAATGAAAGAAAAGCATATAGATGTAATAACAAAAGATTGCAGAGAATTATAGCGAGTGCTAATGTCAAGGTGGATGAGCTGAATAAAAGTCAAATCAGAGTTTATGAGCAAGAACCGACAGTGGAAATGATCATAATTGAACTGGTAACACCTTTACTAGAACAAAATGTTGAACCAGTTACTCCGGCAGTATCAGAAAATTCAACAGTCACTAAAGAACAGGAAAGCAAAACAAAGAATCAAAAGACTCCTAGGTATGTAAGGTTGAATCATTCAGAAGATTAGATCATTGGGGATAAGAACAATGGAGTGATGACAAGAAGGAGATTGACAACTAATGAGGTATGTTTAATTTCTCAAGTTGAACCGGTATCAGTAATTGAAGCATGTAAAGATGAATGTTGGATGAAAGCTATGGAAGAATAATTAGATCAGATAAAGAAGAATAACACATGGATTTTAGTTCCTCGACCTAAAAATAAGAATGTTATTGGAACTAAATGGGTTTTTAGGAATAAATTAAATGAATATGGACAAGTTTTAAGGAATAAATCTAGATTGGTTTGTAAAGGATTTTCTCATAAGGTAGGAATTGATTATGGTGAAACTTTTGCACCTGTAGCTAGGATTGAAGCTATAAGATTATTTCTTGCCTATGCTGCACATAAAAACTACAAGGTTTATCAGATGGATGTTAAGTGTGCCTTTTTGAATGGGGATCTTTATGAAGAAGTTTATATTGAGCAACCTGATGGTTTTTCACTTTCAGATGATAAAAACATGGTTTGCAGGCTAAGGAAAGTCTTATATGGATTGAAAGAGGCACCTAAAGCTTGGTATGCAAGGTTAGACAAATATATTTTGAAGCTTGGTTTCACTAAAGGTAATGCTAATAGTAATCTATATTATAAAGTCATTGATGATGATATATTGATTATTGAGGTTTTTGTTGATGACATCATTTTTGGAGGTGAAGATAAGTTGTGCATGGAATTTTCTAAAAATATAGAGAATGAATTTGAAATGTCTATGATTGGGGAAATGCAATTTTTCTCAGGTTTGCAATTTACTCAGACTGATAAAGGTATTTTTATCTGTCAAATTAAGTATGCTATGGAGATGTTGAAGAAATTTGGTATGGAAGATTCTAAACTGGTAAGTACTCCTATGGTTACAAGTGAGAAATACAAGGAAAGATGAATCTGCATCGGTAAATCCTACAAGATACAAGTCTATGATTGGAGGTCTGCTATATTTGACTTAGAATAGACCTAATATAATGAATATTGTTTGCATTGCATCAAGACATCAAAGTGATCCTAGAGAAAATCATGAGAGTGTGGTGAAAAGGATTTTTAGATACTTGCAAGGTACATCTGAATATGGTTTGTGGTACCCTAAGGCTAATGAATTTACTTTATGTGCATATACAGATGTAGATTGGGCAGGTGATGTTGATGACCAGAAAAGTACTTTCGGTGGAGCTTTCTTTCTTGGAAAGAAACTTATTTCATGGATCAATAAGAAATAATCATGTACTTCTTTATCTACTGCTGAAGCTGAGTATGTTGTTGCTACTACTAACTGTACACAAGTTCTATGGATGAAGCAAATGTTGAAGGACATAAAAGTGCATTGCATTGGACCGATAGTTATTCATTGTGATAACTTTGTTGCTATAGACATATCAAAGAATCTGGTATTTCACTCTAAGAAAAATCACATATCTATCAAGTATAACTTTTTGAAGGAGAAGGTGGAAGGAAATGAAGTTAGACTGGTTTATGTGAACACTATAGAGTAGATTGCAGACATTTTCACTAAACCTTTGCCTAAAGAATCATTTGAGTACCTTAGAGATAAATTAGGGGTTTCTGCCCCTCCAGTAGAGAACTGATTGATGCTATTTGGCATAAGTCCAATATGCATTATCAGAGATATTATTCATTCCGGATTGATGTGGTGATGCTACTGCTCAGGGGGAGTAGTTAGCCTTGTGATTAAGTGGTTTTTGTTTTTGCTTTGATATTTTTGTCAGATTTCTGGCATTGATGTCAAAGGGGGAGAGATATTCATGTGAAAAACTTAGGAGATATATACATTAGGGGGAGAAATTTGAAGAAATTAATTGTGATATCATTTACAGGGAGAGTATGGATCATAACTTCATTGCTATATTCTTGTGTGGGAGATTTGTTTGGCATTTGTTGGCACTTGGATGCTTTTCACATCTAGTGTTGCCATCAATGCCAAAGGGGGAGATTGTTGGCCATTTAGAGGAATTGATTATGTGTTGCATTGACATTTTGACATTGATATCAACACTAGCTATTTTGGCTGCTTTACTGGGATCCTTCTGGTCCTGGTAGGTTGTTTGGTTTCTGGTTGGATTAGATCATGATGATCCGGTATGCTCCGACATATTTTGGCTTATGGAATTGGCTTATATATGCTATTCATGCTAGTCAGATTCATGTTTAGTTAGTTGGTTTTAATTTGGTGATCAGATGCTATCCTGTATGCTGGTAAGCCTGGTTTGTTGATCGGGTGAGGGTTTCACCGACAGAGCTTTGTTGAAGATCTTTTGATATTATGCATAAGTGGTGTTGGTGTGGCTTCTATTAGAGATTTAGGATGCTGATGGTGATCATGTTCGAGACTTGGCTGATTGGGATCATTTCTTTAGCATGTGTGGACCTTAATTGGGTCTGGTATTATCTAGGTTATGGATTGACTTAATGTAATGTGTTGATTGGACTTCTCGATGTATTTCCGAGATGTCTTATGGGTTGGATATTATTTGTTTGGTCTTAGGCTGACATGTTTTGTAATTATGTAATTACTTTATTTTCTGGTGGCCGACCTTATTGTTTGTGGTCAAGGGTTTGTATATATATGATGTAAGATCTCATTATAGATCATATGTGAAGATATATGGGAATAGTATGCAAGTGAATAATGTAATAATCATTAATGTAGAGGATTTGGTCAATCATTGGTGAGTGAGTTGGGTTTATGTAAGAGGATTTAGTCCTTCAATATTGAGCTTAACCAGAACTATATTCAGACATAGGAGATGCTATCATTGCAGGTCATTCTCTCTTCTGGATTGTAGTCAGGATTTTTATTTAGTCAACGAGACTCCTTTTGTAATGAGTAGCGTTCTCTAGGCTGTTGGCCTTCGTGCAAGTGCAGGCCCCTCATTTGTATTCACATACTTACTGTAGAAGTATTATCCAACTATGGATAGGTTTCCCACTGTGGTTTTTCCTTTACTAGGTTTTCCATGTACAAATCTTGTTGTCATGTGGATGGTATTTGTTATCTAATTGTTTCTTGTGCTTAATTGGTATATCTGCTATTTCAGTAATTAGTTTATGCATTTCAGTATTGATCTTTTGGATTCTGGTATTAAAGTTTTAATTGCTTAAGGTTTTGATAATCTGGTGACAACTAATTCACCCTCCCCCCCTCTTAGTTGTCTTCTGATTATTTGAACTATCTAACAAGGATTGCTAAGCAAACAATTGCATGCAAGGAAAACTGTGAATTGAATTGAACATGTGCTACAAGGAGGCTATGATGCACGCCCCCCTTACTAGATGTCAACATAGCCCTATATTGATGTCTTAAGGCAGAAATAGAGACAAGGATAAACACCTTCAGAACCAATGAGATATCCTTTAAGAAACAATGTACATAACTCCAAGGTAAAGAGGCATAACTCTTAGTAGCAAGGAAAAGATAGTTGTAGAAAGATATCTTGCACACATGTAAAAGGTTACTTTTTAGGGAAGTACAGAGGAAGAGATATTTACCCAAATATATCTACCTCAAAAAGTAGAGGACATATTTAATAAGGATAACATATTTGAAAAGGGAATGAAAATAAGAAAGCACACCTTCTCAATTGATAAAAAAACTAGATTCTTAGTGAAGGATTCCACACATTCACTAAGGAGAGATTGTTCATAAAAAGATACACCACTTCAAAACAATGAATAGGTCCATCTAAGGGACATGTATGTACTCACATGGAGGACTATAATATGTAAGAAAGGGCACAAATATAAAAAGATGCAACTCAACAAAGGGAAAGGAAATCCTTGAAAAAGAGAGAAAATTGAAATATTATTCTTGCACTCCAAGAAAGGAGACAAGGAAAAGACTATACTGTTGATATCCAAGTAAAATTTCACATGAAGTTGTACCAACACAAATGACCAAGAACCCACACTAAGGTAAGTTGCTAAGATCACACAGTGAGGAGCAACATAATCGGGCAGAGGGAGTGCTAAAACACTATTGTATGCATAGAAAGAAATATTTGTATATCAAGTGTTATACCATCAAGTGTTTGAAGATATATTTGAAATTAAATACAAACATCAATAGTATGACCATCTATGTGATGAAAAGAAAATATTTGGTGATATCTCTTGAATTAAGTGTTTGTTTATTTTTAGTAGAGGGGAAAGAAATTTGATCATTATTTAGAAGCCGCCAAAAGAATTTTTCTACTATGGAAATAACTTTTTTCTTTTGTGGGATAGGAGGATTAGGAATTTTTTCTTGTGGTAAAAGGGTTGATAAGGAAGGAGTGGGAAACCGTACACCTTCTCTAGTGCATTGTGAAGGAGGATCTATAGAGAATTTAAATTCCTATTCCATTTTTCCAATTCCTTGTCCACTATAGCCTTGTTTTGAAATAATATCATAGCCAACATCATAATATGCTTTTAATTGTTAAGGAGAAGGACTCTCATTATGGATTTCTTTGAAATCTATTGTGTAAGGACATGTTAAGGGGCCAATGGGATGAATATATGAGGAAGGAATATCCTTTGTTGGAATATTCTCCTTATCATCATTCATGTCCACTTTATTAGGTTGGGAAGAAGGATCCTTATCATCTAAGGCTTCATATTTGCTCAATGTTAAATTAGAAGATAGCTCATGAATAAAATGCATATCATATTGCCTCAAAATAAGTTGATAATTAAGATAAGCTCTATGAGAATGAGGAGGATCTAGAGTGATTGATGTATCAAGATGTTTACCTTTCCCCCCTTACACTAAAGTATCTTTATGAGAAGAGGATGGTTCAATGTTACTCTTCAATGTTGCATCTCCATTGGAGTGTTCATTGGTAGGAGTATTGTTTTTTTCCTCATTAACAAAAGATATCCTAGGAGAGGTACAAGAATTCATCAAATCTTTATCTCTAGAGGGAAGGTCATTGAAATGAAAGTTAGGTATGGTATCATTAGGAAGTTAGCCACAATATCATATAGTTGCACCAAATGATCTTTATGGGTGGGACCAATTGTGGGAGAAGGTAAATCATGGTTATGGATGAAAGAAAAAAATGAACTATCATCATATGCACAAAAGGGAACATTATGGACATCTTGGATTAAATTTGAAATCGAATTAGCATAGAAAGATAACAACTCCATTTATCAAATCTATATATGATATGCAATAACCAAATCAATGTTCATTGAATGTATGCAATGAAATTATGTCAAATCAAATTTAAAAACACCAAATCAGAAATATGCAAAATATTTAGAAGTGTTGGGTTCACCAAAATGTAAAGGTTGGTAAAATATAGGGTTTCACAAGTTAGGCTATGAATCTATTTATTTCCACACCAAGTACATTAAAAGGGAGAGTGAACTCAAGAGATCCAACCTCAATTATATTAAGAAAAGGGTTGAATACTGCTCTCCTTTTTGTTTTAGTTGAGAGTGCTTAAGAGATTTGAAGTTGAATACTAGATCTAGGGTAAATGATAGGAATTTAACATTAAATAATCTAAACAAGAAGCTAAAAGTATTGTATACAAACATGGAGCTAGATTTGGGTAGAAGGAATAAAAAGGAACCTATGTCTGAAAATTTATCTTGAAAGTAGAGGACTGAGATGGAAAAATTGACCTAGTTGCCAAATATTAGGTGTGAACAAACAAGAAACTTTCAAAATCAAAATGCCGCTCAAAACCTATTCCTCAAAGCTCATCATAAATTCACAAGACCAAGATGCAAGAATTGACCTGGTTCCTCAATTTTTTCTCTTACAAAAGTCAAATTTGATTGTTGTCATTTAATTCTCTATCAAAATATTCACCCATAGCTCCTGAATCTATCACCTACACATAAAAAGAAGGAAAATGGTGTTGTTGATAGGAGTTTTCTTTAGATAAAGCCCCAGGATGGAATTAACCCCTGAATTAAATTGAAATTGGACTTGAAATGCTAAAGTAAATTTGTTGAATGATATACCTTAGATCTATTGCAATTGATAATGAATGATGATGTAATGATCTTGGAATATAATCAAAAGTGTTGATGCAATAACATGACTTGACATGACATGAACATAAATGACCTAATAAAAAACACATGCTTGCATGAATATTGATGCAGATTTGCTGCTCCATGATGCTTGAAGGATATGGTGGGATGAAATGTTTCCTTGAATGCTTGAAGATGCTTGATGTGGATGCACAAATGATGGGTGGATTTGATATATGTGTTAGATGAAAATGAATAAGAAGAATGCTCTTATATAGGGTTCCCAAGATAATATAAAGATTAGGTCGACCTCCAATGGTCAAATTGAGACACTAAGAACTAAAACCACCAAGGAGGAAAAGTGCACCAACACATTTAAATTGGGTCTTGTTTAAGGAGGACTAGGATTCCCCTAGGTGCCATGGTCCTAGACTAGGATGTCCTAGGTGCCATGGCCCACCAAAAACAGGGCAGACTAGTGGGAAACCAGAGTGCACAACTTAAGACATAGGTTCAGTTCTCTATGAAAAAATATGACATCAAGTTTAAGATGAAAGGGTTGAAAGTGGACTTGGGGGAGAGATAAGATGGGACAAACTAAATTAGGGGCAAAAAAGGTGGTGTAAATTGTGTAGGGTTATAATTCACAATGCTAGAATGGGTATCTAATTAGGCATTTTTAGTTGGGACCCATTCATGATTGCATTTTTTGCATTCATCTTGTCTTTTAGCTACTCCCTAAGTTCATCTTAAGGGGGTTGTTAGAGTAATTAAGAAAATTATCTAATGATTTATTTAATTAGGTTCATTAATTACTTTACTCACTTAAGCTAAATTTACGTGTCTTTTGCTTTTATTTAATTAGGCTAATAATAGCTTAAGTTGTCTCATTCATTCATATTGTGACACTTGGTGCTAGCTAATTTAATCTAGCATTAGGTTTTTGCATCTAGGGTTGCATTTATTCTTTCATAAAGTTCATTCATTCATTGTAACATAATCTTTTTGTGCAATCAATATAGAATTTTGTGGTTGTGTTGAGAAAATTATCCTTGCTTGATCTTTCTCTTGTGATAGGTGGTGTACTTGCTTATTATTCTTGGCTTGTGAGGTTGAAATCATCAACTTATATAGACAATAAATAGATTGAGTGTGTAAGTTGATTAGTGTCACCTATAATAATTGTAGTCTTAGGTTTGGGTCTACAAAGATTATCTTGAGCGGCACCAAAAGCAACTTACAACAATAGGAGGAGATGTGAATAGTCCATAGAAATTACTTGTAGCATATAGTAATTTATTGGCTAAAGAGTGTGTATTTTGGTCAGAGAGCTGACTTTTGGGTGCCACTACGTAGGTGGGACCATCAATTGCTTGTGATTTTTGTAGGATTTTGCCAAGATCAAGGGCACAATGAAAAGCATAAAAAGAGACAATAGAATGACAAGAACAAACTGTATTCTCATCAATATGCAAATGATCAACTGGATTAACCAATACAATGAATATAGGCCTGCTTATATAGGTAAGGACATAAGGATGTATGAGCACACAAATATGACATGTGGCTCAATGAGAAACAAGGGTAGGTAAGAAATACTAAGGGTAGGTAGGAGAAATAATATAATATTCCACAAGAGGTGGATGACCCATCGAATGTGGAGTGTAATAGCAAAATAAGACCACAAAAGGTGGAATTTCTCCTACAAGCTCTATCCCTATGTGCACACTTCCCTAAGTGTCTCAAATCCAAACTATGAAGAGATGCATTATCCTAAGTTAACTTAAGTAAGTGTAATAATATCCAAAATGCATATTTATTTACACCAACACCCCCCCTTAAGTGCAACTTAGGAGAATGAAGACTCAAGTCAACAATGCAAGATGGGTCCCGACTACGAGGCCATGATAGGTACCCATGTACAATATGAAAATGCAAGCAAAACTATGCAATGCAATCTCTCACAAATGGAGAAAGGGAGAAAACCCAGTGGGAAAAAACTCCCCCCTCAAAAGAGAGATGAATGTACAAAAGATTCTCAAAGAAGAAGGACAAAACCTCAAAGAGGAAAAAGTCCCCCCCATAAGAGAGGAAAAAGAAGTCAGCTGACCCCTCCTAATGACACATCCCACACCCCAAAGAGAGCTCACAACTGTTGGAACTTACTCTCGGTGAAAGATTTGGTGAATATGTCAGCAACCTGCTCTACTGTAGGACAATACTGCAAATCAATGACCAGCTCCTGGATGAGCTCTCGGATATAGTGCATATGAATCTCAATGTGTTTGGTCTGCTGGTGCTGGACCAGGTTCTTCAAGATCACAATAGCACTCTGATTGTCACAATGTAGAACTGTCAGCCGTGGAGTGGTGAATCCAAACTCTGTGAGGATCTACTGGAGCCAAATGGTCTCAGTTGCTGCATTAATAGCGCCTTGATACTCAGCCTCAGTCAAAGAGAGAGCAATAGTATGTTGCTTCTTGCTCTACCAACAAATGGGGCTCGAACCAAGGTGAAAACTTTAACCAGAAGTAGACTTACGATCATCAAGATCGCCAGCCCAATCGGATTCTATGTAACCAACCAAGCGAAGTCCTGTGCCTGCTGCATAGTGAATCCCATAGTGATGTATACCTTGGATGTAATGAAGGATGTGTTTGGCGGCTTTCCAATGAAGCTCATGTGGTTCTTGCATGAAGCGGGAAACCATGCCAACTGCAAATGAAATATCAGGGTGTGTATGAGTCAAGTAGATGAGACTACCCACAAGCTGATGATACAAAGTGGCATCAACTGGTGGAGAAGAACACTGAGCCTCAAGCTTGACTCTTGAAAGAAAGGGAGTTGGGGCAGGCTTACAATCAGCCATATGAAAGCATGCAAGTAGATCAAGAGCATACTTGGGCTGTGATAGTGTAATCCTGGAAGGTGACTGTGAAATCTCTATCACGAAAAAGTAGTGCAAAAGACCCAAGTCAGTCATAGCAAATCTGTCATGCAAAGCAGATTTAACCCTGCTAATGATGGATGAAGTACTCCCTGTAATGATCAAGTCATCAACATAGAGCACAAGTATCAAGTGAGAGTCATCCTGTCGCAAAATGTAGACATTTGGATCAAAATGACACCTGGTGAACCCTACAGAGAGAAGAAAGGAATCCATCTTGGCATACCAAGCCCTAGGGGCTTGCTTAAGGCCATAGAGAGATTTCCTTAGTCCGCAAACCAAGGAAGTATCCTGGATGAAACCCTGTGGCTACTCCATATAAATCTCCTAATCAAGATCACCATGAAGAAAAGCACTCTTCACATCCATCTAATGTACAGCCCAACCATGAGCTACAGCAATAGCAAGTGTCAAACAAATGGAGTTCATCTTGGCTACAGGTGCAAAGGTCTCAGTATAATCAACACTTGCAACCTGTGAGAAATCTTTTGCAACAAGCCGAGCCTTATACTTATCCACACTACCATCCACTGCAAACTTGGTCCGATAGATCCACTTACATCGAACCATCTTTCTCCCCTTAGGGAGATGGACTAGATCCCATGTGTTGTTTCTCATCAAGGAACTATACTCTTCCTCCATAGCTTGGTCCCACTCAGGAACCCCTGATGCTTCCCTAAATGTTTGTGGATCGGAAGTGGTAGCAATGAATGCATGTGGAAGATCCTAATGTTGTGATCGAGTTCTTTGTGTATCTGAAGGATCCCCAACAAGAGAACCTGTAGACTCAAGTGTCTGTCGAGCCCAATGAGGTCTAGGTGGAGGTGGAGAATGAGGCTCCTCAACTGCAAGTGGACCCTATGGAGGTGTTACCCTACGAGTCAGAGTTGAAGGAGTCTCATCATCTGAATCACTAACATCACTATCCACAATGGAGGAAGGTGGAGGAGGTAGAGAGGCTAAGCTAGGAGAGCTTTCCTCAAAGTGAACACTCCTCTCAATGAACACCTCATGTGTCTCTGGATCCATCAATCTGTATGCCTTAACACCCTCAGGATATCCAACAATTATGCAAGGCCGACTCTGAGGTTCCAATGCCTTGTGTTTCTACGGAGGTATGCGAGCCCATGCTGGACACCCAAAGACTCTAAAATGTCTCACAATCAGTTTCCTACTAGCCCAAGCTTCAAATGGAGTAATACCTTGCAAAGCTTTGTGAGGAACCTGATTCTGGATGTGTGGGGCACAACTGATAGCCTTTGCCTAAAAGGTGGGATCAAGAGAATGTGCATGTATCATACAACTAGCCATTTCTTTAAGAGTTCTATTCTTGCATTTTGCAACCTCGTTCTGCTGTGGAGTGTATGCGACAGAATGCTGAAGATCAATCCCCTAAAATGTACAAAAATCCTCAAGTCTTTTGTTCACATATTCCCTTCCATTATCTGTGTGAAGAATCTTGACCACTTTCCCTGATTGCTTCTCCACATGAGTCTTGAAGTCTTGAAATCTATCAAATACTTCACTCTTATGAATGAGAAAGTAGACCCAAGTGAAGTGGGAGTAGTCATCAATGAAGGTGAGAACATAGTGGGCCTTACTAAATGAAGGTGCTGGAAATGGACCTGCTACATCGCTGTGAACAAGTTGAAGAACTTCCAAAGCTCTCCAAGCTTTCCCTTTATCAAACTTCTCTTTGGGATGCTTGCCCATGGAACAACCTGAACATACACCCTCTGAAAAACTGATTCGAGGTAGACCTGTGACCATGTCTTTAGTGCTTAGCTACTGAAGATAGCGGTAGTTGAGGTGACCAAACCGCTCATGCCATGGCTTACTTTCTAAATTTGAATGAGTAAGCAAGGCCCTAGAAGGTGAACTTGGCACAAAGTGGGAGAATGAATAAAGCCTTGATTTGTCATTGACTTGTCCCACTGCTACCAAGGCATCATTATCAAGTTCCTTTACCACAACTGAATCTGGTGTAAACTCAACCTTTTTCCCATTCCCATAGTGAGTGATTTGGTAGATGGAGAGAAGGTTGGTAGACAAGTTAGGAACATAGAGAACATTCTCAAATGTTCCATCATTCATGTCAACTGAACCTTTCCCTTCAACCTCTACTTATGTATCATCACCTATGCAAATGTGAGGTACCTTAGATGGCTCCAATGAAGAAAACCGCTCCTTTGTAGAACCCATGTGATATGAGGTACCCGAGTCAAGTATCCATTACTGTGAAGAACCTGTTGTAGCCACAAATGCTTGCCCTTTTCCTTTAGACTGTGAGGAAGAGGAAGGAGATGAATCCTTCTTTGTGTAGGCGGATGGCAAGTTGATGTTGTTTTTCTTAAGAAGATTGGTTAACTCATCAACTTGCTTTGCGTGGCATCGATGCTCATCATGACCATACTTCTTGCAATATGCACAAGTTGGTTTATCCTTCTTAGGTGGTGTCCCCTTCTTGGAAGAGGATGAAAAATCGCCTTGTGATGGAGAGGATGATTGTCCTTTTTCCTGGTGTGGCTTAGACTTAGAGTGCTTCTTCTTCTTGTTGGAATCTTTGCCTTGACTTCCTTGATTCCCTTGATTAGCCACCAAAGCCTTGGACTTTGAAGACTTGAGAAGCCCCATGTTCAACAACTTAGATTGTTCCAATATTAACATTTCTGTGAAAGCATCAAATGAAGGCATAACATAAGAACTCCCCACTGTCAAATGATGAGTTTGGAAGCTAGACACAAATGCTGCATATTCTGGTGCAAGCTTGTCCAACAAGTTGAATATCAATTAAGCATCCTTTTTGTCAATTCCACGATCCTTAAGCTTTGCTCCTAGCTCATTTGCTTTGGTGACATAATCTTGGATTGTATCAAAACTCTTGGGATCCAAGTTGGTAAGCTCATTGTCAATCTGATAACCTCTGATTTCATCAACTTGACCATACAATTTCTGAAACATATCCCAAGCCTCTTTGATTGTTTTACACTTCTCAATGTGAAAAATGAGGTCATCTGATACATACTTGCGTAAAGTTCCAAGAGCCATGCAATTCTTTGTGAGCCATTCTAATTGACCATTTGGATCAGCCTTAGGATCAGGTGGTGTTGTTATTGTTCCATCTATGTAATGTGTGAGACCCTTTTCCATTAATTTACTCCATACTTTAATTTTCCATGATGCATAATTATGTGGAGTTAAAGGTGGAAATTTATTAGGACTCATTGCAAAAAAAATGGAAAGAGCACAAAGAGAGGCACAATCACACAAGTCACCCCCCCAAATTCACTCAATCAAAGAACCCCCCCCCAAAAAGTGATGATTTGGCACTTTATACTTAGTACGTATACAATGGGCCACTTACAAAAAATGGCAAAGTGGACTTCTGATTACAATCTTACAACTACCTCAATAAGGTCAAAAGAGTCTCAAACTGAAAATGCAAGAGATCTAACTAAGATCCAAGCAATTTACAAGTACCTAATAGGCCAAATAAGACCAATATCTGAAAGTACAATTTCCACTCAAAATCTCTAAAATCTGATTATAGATTATGAAAGTAGACGAAAAAATATGCACTTTGAAAAAAAATGGCACTGAAAAGGAGATCGTATGAGCTCAAACGAGGCCTTTGAAGTTGTAGAATTGAGGATTGGACAGGTACAGTTGAGAGAATCCAAAAATTCCCAAAAACTTGTGCACCAAAATAAAAAACTAACCACACCACTGCAAAGATCATGAAATTTTAGCCCATTTCAGAAACAATTGCACCGAAAAAGGAGCAAAAATGAGCAAGATATGGCCTTTCAAAGTTGGACTGCAAAACTAAAAAGCCCAATGGAGAGGGGTCAAAAAAATTTCAAAAAGCTTCTGATGTGGTGCTAACAATAGCAATTCACTGTCTTAAATTTGACGGTCGTATGACTGTCACGAGAACTTCACCTCCCTGCTGACTAGGCATTCGTACTGTACGGATTGCTGACTGGGCAGATGACAGTGCAAGTGACTGTGCTGCCGTACAGATGTTGACGTGGCACTGTGTAGGTGTACTATTTTGACCACAGGCCAGTGGCCACCTGCCATGTGATGGATGTGGGTCCATCAGTTTTGGTGGTCGTCGTAGAGGAGGGAGCAGCCAGAGCCGAGGGGGCCGGCGGTAGGCTAGGAGCCGAGGCTGCTGGTGGCGGAAGACCTGGGCGCCGACGGAGGATGGCATTGCCGGAGACGGGAGCGGGTTGCCGGAGTTGCTGGAGGTGGGAGCGTGGTGCCAGAGGTGGAGGGAGCTACTGAAGGTCCTAACCGACGGCGGTGGCTGGGTCCCGGCTGGCGGGAGGAGACCTGGGCACCGGTGACTGAGGGGGCCGACAGGAGTTTGGGCTACCGGCGGTGAGACTGATCGGCGTGGGTCCCGGCGGCATGGTACACGGTGGCGGCGGGCAACTTCGGCTCGGTGGTGGTGGGCGACGTGGACCTGCGACAACGCAGGTATGACCTGCAGGCTGCGTAACATGCAGGGTACGGGGGGGGGGGGGGGGGGGGTCTGCGGACCCCCAAACAATGCAAAAAAAAAAAAAAAAAAATTGATTTTTTTTGATCTCTTTTTTTTTATTTTTCGATTTTTTTTTTTGAAAAATAATTTTTTAAATTTTTTTTTCGAAATTCGTACGATAATAGCCAAAATGGGGAAAAGAAATTTCTCACCAAAATAGGTCGACTTTGTAGTTGAAATTTATGGAAATGGCCTCCTGGATTCAACGGTGATGTCCAAATCACTGTATGACGCCCCCAAAAAATGAAGATCCCCAAATCCGAAAATAGAAGCCTCCAAACTGTCTCCAAAAAACTGATCAATGAAGCCCCAAT
Source organism: Cryptomeria japonica (assembly GCF_030272615.1). NCBI lineage: Eukaryota > Viridiplantae > Streptophyta > Pinopsida > Cupressales > Cupressaceae > Cryptomeria > Cryptomeria japonica. The sequence continues at coordinate 764,801,951 of NC_081411.1, forward strand.
AGCTCTGATACCATGTAGGATTTTGCCAAGATCAAGGGCACAATGAAAAGCATAAAAAGAGACAATAGGATGACAAGAACAAACTATATTCTCATTAATATGCAAATGATCAACTGGATTAACCAATACAATGAATATAGGCCTGCTTATATAGGCAAGGCCATAAGGATGTATGAGCACACAAATATGACATGTGGCTCAATGAGAAACAAGGGTAGGTAAGAAATACTAAGGGTAGGTAGGAGAAATAATATAATATTCCACAAGAGGTGGATGACCCACCGAATGTGGAGTGTAACAGCAAAATAAGACCACAAAAGGTGGAATTTCTCCTACAAGCTCTATCCTTATGTGCACACTTCCCTAAGTGTCTCAAATCCAAACTACGAAGAGATGCATTATCCTAAGTTAACTTAAGTAAGTGTAATAATATCCAAAATGAATATTTATTTACACCAACAATTTTGAAGTAGGGAAATAGATGTAATAACTACATTTTTTGCAAGATGATCTCAAAGAGAAAATCTACATGTGATATCCTATTGTATTTTTGGTAAATGACATAAAATTTGGTTTGCAAGTTAAAAAATCATTATATGATTTGAAAGCCTTTAATATTTATCAAAAAATCAATGCATTCACATTGAATTTTATTTTTTTAAGAAGTGAAGAGGTAATTATGTTAAATTTATTGATGGTCCCTTACCAATTATTACCTTCTATGTCGATGACATAATTTATTGGAAATAATAAGGAAATGATTAGGGAGCTTATTACTCAACTTTATAGTGCATTTGACATGAATAATTTAGGGGTTCAAAAATTATTTTTGAGAATGAAAATCTAAGTTTGCAAAAACATTTGGCTCAATTAGAGTATGTTGACACTATTTTGTAGTGCTTTGCTATGCATAATTGTAAACCAATAAGTATTTCTTTACTTGTAGATACTAATCTTTTATTGGATCAATTTCCTAAATCAAACGATGACTTGTAGGATATGTATAATGCCGCTTATGTTAGTGTTTTAAGTAGCCTAATGTATGTAATACTATGCACTAGCTAGATATTTCCTAAGTAGTGGTCCAGTTCTTAGTAGGTTTATATGTAACCTTGATATAGATCATTGAATTGTTGTGCTAAGAGGACATTTAGATATTTGTGAGAAACTTCTAAGTTTGATTATGTTATCATGGTTTTAATAATGTGGAAAAGATATTGGGCATACATGGGTTTTTTTATTTAGATTCCAGGTAAGTGACTTAGATAAATTTGGAGGTTCATTAATGGCTATATATTTTCTCTATTTGGTAGTAATTTCAATTAGATGGGTAATAGACAACTTATGGTTGCATTTTGTCTACTATCAAAGTAGAGTATATGGTTGCTACACATGCTTGTAAGGAAGTAGTATGAAACTTACAAAGACTATGTTTATGAGTTGGTTTTGATTACATGTTGGTTAAGATTACATAAATGTTAGTCATAATACTATTTATTTGACTAGGTATTACATGTATCATGGTAATACCAATCAAATTGATGTCTAGTATCACTTTTTTCATGAGATTGTGAAGATTAATAAGGTTATGATCTAGAAGGTTGACAATTTGTGTATTTTTGTAGATTCACTTACCAAATAAACTGAGTATGAGTAAATACATTTAGTGTAGGGCGCTCATAGGTCTTGCATCCTATACTTGATTTTAATCATATGTTTCTATTATTCCTTTATAATGTAAATATCAAATGGGATAATGTTGATATTGGGTAATATATATCTAACTTACAAATTCTTATTTATATTGTATATAATTCTAATGTAGATGGTAATTTGATGTATTTTATCCTTAGTGCATGGAATGAATGAACTTAGATACCCATGTGTGATGGGGACATCAATATTAATTATTATTCTTTAGCTATTTAGGATTATTATTGCAAGAAGATATGTAGAGAGGAAATGAAGATGAAAGGCCATTTTAGCAAAAAAAGAGTCATGCCTTTAAATGGAACCTTTGTTGGGCACATGAGTTAAAGTTGAATTCTTCATACCTATTTGTGAGGGTTACTTAATTGGGAGTTACTTTTAATTCTTGGAAGATGTTCTTCATAAAACAAGAATTGGATTTTTGAGTTGGATATATGGATACCTAATATGATGTAATGCCCGCCAAAATACCCTAGAGAAATTAAGCAACTAACATACTAATAGAGATAATTTTTTAAAAAATATCATCTAGTGCAACACATTGCATCATCTACTCATTGAATTTGATATCCACCAACACAACATACACTTACTCCATCATGAACATATATCATAAACACATGAACTAATTACGCAAGTAGAAATAAACACTACATAAACTTCACTACTATCTCCCTAGGGTATCTCAACGTTAATACTTATGACATCACCACAAACTATTATTATCATGATCACTACTACTATATAATGAACCTACTATGATCATCTATTCCTTTCATGCATATATGTATGATGTTTTACTAATCTAACACATAACATTTCCATCACCATTATTCTTTCCATGCAACATAAGCAATATCATCTATTAATTACTTATCAGGAAATTCAATCCATTACAATGTTAACTAATCTATTCCCATTAGGTTCATTTTTGAGCACCAATACCAAATATTCCTAATTCCATTTTACATTCAAATTCTAACATGATCATATACTTTCTCTATCGTGATTTAATTATTAACTGCATGAGATAATCACAACATTATCCCTTCACTTAACATCTTAATAATCTCAACATAAACATGATACCATTTACACAATCACAATCTCAACAACATTAATCCATTTCAATTTGATTACAAGATACAACAAGATACATTCACACTATTCTCCTACTAGAGTCATAATCTCATTCCACTTCAAGTAATGAAATCTAGTTGTTTTATTTAAGGTTAACCATTCATCCTACCAACTAACCATTCACATTCATATCCTAGAGATATCCATTTACTAAGAATAACAACTTTTCTATTCAGAACATTCATCTGTTACCATTCTAAATATTACCCTCAAATTGAATATCCATTTTAAAAAAAAGCATTACAATGACTTCAACCATCACAATCTATTGCAATACATAGTGATGCCAATATACTACAAGTCCTATTGCTTGCATCCACAAGCTACGAGATACATTACAATACATTTAAATTTTTTCTTCCACAAATCATAATCAAGTCTTAAGATAACATCTACCATCACACACACACACATCTCAACATATCAAGAGAATAACTCTTCTACTACATAACACATTTATAACATTTACATGATATATACATAACAAGTGCCGTAAGATCAAATACATCTATCTGCTACAATAGTCATCCATAAGCACCATGATAGAATAATCCACATCCACGCATGAAGAATCCAATAAAAAAATCCCAATGAAAGAAGACATCAAACCACCAGACCATGTGGAACCAAAGGAACCACCCCCATGCTAGGAGATTACATAAGGTCCCAACACACACTCTAGACCTAAGCTGACACCTAACAACTAAAGAGACTCAACAACTCAAGCACTACTACAATATATAATCATTCACCAATTACAAGGCATCCACAAATATAAAACACCCATAGGTGTACCAGCCAATCAAGATGACAATGCAAATCAAACAAAGGACACATGTAGGAGTGGACTGTCATCACATGCTATCCTCCAAAACATAAAAGCACTTCCCTAAAAGGCATAAACCTGATAGACAGGTGGAGCCATCTCAACCTATGAGAGAATCAAGGGAGATTGACTTGTCATTGCAATGGCCTTCCCAAACTTATCCTAAGACATCCTCCCTAGGATCAAATCTTGGGGCTCACAACTATTAATTATGTTGATTAGATGAATCCTAATTACCCAACCCATCTAATTAATTATTAATTTTGTCACTTGTTTACAATAAAGAAAACTTCCAAAGTGCTCTAGCGGTCTAGACCCTAAGCATCCTTACAAGGAACCTCTTAGTAGCCCATCTCTCATGACCCCGATCATCACATGAAATCCCACTCCCCCTAAAATGTTCCCAAAACAAAAATAACAATATGGAGGTTCAAACAAAAATCCAAAGGAATCCATAACAACACATAAGAAGACATAGCCATCAATATCAATCAAGAGCCTCAATGTAAGATAATAAATCAAAAGCCATCTCATGGGAATCAAAATCTACCATAAACATGAAATAATCCTCAACAGCAAGGCTTATCAACTCGCTAGAGCAAAAGAAACAAAATAAAGCTCACAACATGGCTTATCAACATGTTGGAGAAGCATAAAACCTCTAAGACAAGGCATATCAACTTGCCAGAGCATAAAATCACATAAAATCATCAAATTTGAAACAACTCAAAGCTAGAAAACAACAAATAGCCTCAATACAAGCCTCCAGTACAAAGAAAGATTTAGAAAATTGATCATAGGTAAGCAAAACTGATCAACCTCATAGACAAGAAATTTAGCGCATTTGCACATTCCTGCAGCACATATGAAAGATCTTGCAACACATATGATAGATCCTATAGCGCATATGCTCTAACAGACTCAGGAAAATTATGACAAAAAAAAGGGGCTATGAAAACTCCCGAATAAGGGCTCAATAGAAATGCCTAGACTTAAGGAAAATAATGGAATAAACTTAACAACCAATTATAGACCAATTTGAAAGATATCACAAACTAAGTAGCACGACTCTAACCAATTCTTCAACAAAATAAAATCACAAAGGGAAAAATGAGTTCTGATAACACTCCCCAAAAGATCACAATATAAAGTAAGCTCTAAAACTTCAAAACCAAAAATGAAATGATTAAATTAAACACTCTGCCAAGGCCTTTGAGACAAAGCTCCCTTGGCAAAGTTTGTTTGGAGCAAGGCTTAGAGAAGTCAAGGAACAATGTGACTCCACAATACAAAGAAAGGGATCTCAATACAACTTGAAAATCCAAAACCCCAATACAAGCAACACACAACACACATGAAGCCAAAGCAATCACAAAGCAGGAATTCCCCAGCGGACCATTCATAGTTGCAAACAAAATGCGCCATTTTTTTTTTTTTAGAGCTATAGCCTAAAACTTTATACGATAAATTCACATAATATTTATTCTATATAAAACTATACAAAATATATTTCCCATGCTCCTGGAAAACAATCTTTTCTTCAGACACGTAGCAAACAAGAATTTAAAAATAAAATACAAAAGTAAGATTCTCCAACCTGGAAATTGAGTGATGGGAAGAGAAGTCTGAAGAAGTGCAACAATCCAAAACCAAAATCCAAGCTCCAAGCTTTCAACCAAAATTATCAACAAGCCAAATAAATTCTCCAGATGGTAACCCGACAAAATGCACATGCTGCCATTTAAATAGAAAATCATTCAAAACATAGCCTCCATGACGACTAATGAAAATAATCCAAAACTAATAAATCTTACCTACCCATCCTCATATAATATTTTATTTTCCCAATACATATTTAACCAGTAATGATTAACAGTAGGTAGGAAATATAATAAGGCTTATTTACCAAGTAACAAGAGCATATTAATATAATGATATAAAGTATTATTCACCTTATGAATAAATAATAAACATGCCCAATTAAATAACCAAGGGCTAATAATTAAAGTAAAGCCAAATAATTAAATATAAAATAACCAAAGGCTATAAAATAAATTAAAATCCACCAATAAATATTAATCAACATTAAAATATAAAATCACTATTAAACAATAAATAAATAAATAAATAATAATAAATAAACAATAAATATCAAATAAACAATAAACCAATAATTACCAAATAAACAATAAATTGCAAAGAAATAAATTATTAAATTAAACTATAATAATAATCCACCAATTAATTTAATCACTAATCAAACATTAATTAATTAAATAAATCACCAAATACTCACAAGCTACCAAAAGAATCACAACTTAACTTACTAACATGGCGAATCACGCTAAGACAACTGACAGCCAAGGTAGACAACTTAAGCCTAGAGTATATGAAGGGAACTCATGTCATCTTCGACAACTTACCATTGGGATTATAGACACGCTCAAACTTGTGGAGCCAGGTGGAGTCGATGTCTAGTACCTACAAATCTTGCATCCACCAATCCACAATACAACATATACAACAATCTATCATAAATAAATAAGCAAGTGATAGAGAATTGTAACGCCATATCCTTCTCGCAATGAGTGATGTGACATTGTCCCTATCACGAAGAAAGTCATAGAACAACCAAACACATCATAACACCAACTCATCACATATATTCAGGAAGTAGGGTTAGCATAATCATAATGCAATCAAATCCATAATCCATATAATCTATCTAGCATGACAAGTGCATATAGAGACCATCAAATATAAATCCATCATACATCATGATCATCTATAACAAGTATCATCATCCATACCTAAGTCATCGAATATCATATGCCCACATGAATATCTACCATCATCATAAGCATCTAAAATATAAATGGAGTCAACACATAGTATGATACCATCAATCACTATCATAAGGTAAACTAGGCTATGCCAATAGGATCTATAAATGGACAAAGAGAAGGATGAGTCAGGGTAGGGCACTACATCCTCCCCCTCTTGGAGTCGACTTACTCTTGGAAGTCGCAAGGGTTAAGCTAACAACAAGCACATATTAATCAAAGCTTCCTTTAAACATAGACAATTTATAATATTTCTTGTAGGACAATTACCAATAGTACACCTAATATTCCTTATTTAAGGTTTTGTCAATCCATAAATCATTTTAGTTCAAACAGTTCCTAGCTTGAAGTAAGATAATGACAATAAATTTTTCCTTCTTATGCTTCAAATATTTGAAATAGATGCGTTACACAAGAAGTAAATGAATCCCAAAACTCTTACTAATTACAATAAGTATGCTAAATTGTTAAAATATTCCCAAGGAAACTTTATTTAACCACACTTTGTAAAACAAAATTAAATTTTTTGTCACTGAGTTAGCATCAATAAGAAAAAATCACAATAATTCGCACCAATTAAGCATAGCAACACTCCTTTAACATCTAGTTGCACGCAATCAAGAATATAGATATACATTTTACTCAATATTTTACACATAAGCACATTCTTATATTATTGAATAAGTTATATCATAAGCCTAGATGAGGGAGAGATTCTCATAAATAAGCCTCTTCAAGTCAAATATAATTGAGACATCACACGATAACCAAAAAAATATATAACCCATTTACTTAGAAGAACAAGATTTATGACATTCAGATATCCTAATCTCCACCAAGCTTCCACTGCACTACTTTGATACAAACATTAAGCACATCCTTCATCAAATCAAATCATCCAAAGGCATCCTTTATCCATTATTTATACATGATGTATACACAAGAGCTTTTGAAGGCAAGAAATCAACAGCTGGTTTTCATTTAACTATTTAATAAATTATAGACTTCTTATTGGAAACAACAATGAAGGAAAATTGAGAGGGGGGGGTGGGGGGGTTGGATCAGTTTTCACCGGATCAACAAACTTAACCACAAATATAAATCTGGTAAACTGTAGCAACAACAAAGATAAGCACAACACACAACACTAATATTTTGGCATGGAAAATATGATTAAGGGAACAACTACAGTGGGAACCTACCCACAATAACATGATACTCTGTAGTAGCATGCGAAAATAGTTACAATGGGGAATGCACCAACATTCATGCACAGTACCTAGAGCTTACAACTCAAGATACAATAACCCGAAAGGCTACAACCCTTAGGGAAGTCACACTGACTTACAACAAGATTCAGACTATAGTTTGGAAGAAATGAACCGCAATAATAACATATGCAAATGCCTGATGATGGTTCCAGTTAAGCACATATGTCTGCTATACACCAATCTCTGCTCAATACACCACATCGAAAGATGAATCATTTTGTTCACATATACACCACTCTCTGATAATGCAAACACAACCTTGATGCCTAAATTACATGACTATATTGTTGGAATTAGGGATCACTGAGAGGGAGGTGAATCAATGATCTATCGGTTTTCTTATTTTCAAACTTAACTTTAAACCACCAGAAGCATACACTTGAAACTAAAATGCAGAAACATAAAACAATCAACCACAAAATCATAACACCGGATTTTGACGTGGAAACCAAAATGGGAAAAACCACGATGGGATTTGAACCCACAATATTATTCCACTATGGCCAGTATCAAAACAATATTATAATATGGAGAATGCACAACTATTCAGGCACATTGTGTGAAGCCCTACCTCGAGCCCATCATAACACTTCTTTTATTTTCACTATGGACTTATCATTTGATACATTACTTTGATGCACTATGGATTTTGAGAGTATTTGATAGATGATTTGATATCATTGGATATGATACATCCCATGTTATGTTTGATTTTAGTACTTATGTTGATGTTATGATGATTCATGTATGCATGCATAGTTGATAATTGCTTATTATGATTTCAATGATGTTGCAATTTAGTAAATGGTTACATATGGATTGTTAGGAAAGTTAATTAGATTGTATCCTTATTTTTCTTTGATTAAGGGATTGAACCATGATTTGATGTGAAATTGGATGCTATGTGTTTTAAAGTGTTTTCTTTTATATATGTATGCATATTGTTTTGGACCTACTGATGTGTGGATTGAGATGTGCAGGATATTAATCCATGTAACCATGGAAATACACGGGAGAACTAGAGCCAAACTTATGTGTGATTGTGAAGCCAAAGTTTGTCTATTTGGAGACAATAATTCATTTGTAAAGTGTTTATTTTGAATAAGTGAATGCATGTGTGTGTGTTCAATTTATTTAATTTTAATTTAATTTCTCCTTGAAAAGACATGTCCAAGTGAATATTGATATGTTGTATTTTACGGTGTCACTTGACACTTGTAATATGTTGTGAGTTGGCATGTGACATGCCTTTGAGAGTGAAATGTGAAAACCAATGCATTTTCAAATCCCATTTAGTGTTCCCAAAAACAACTTGGTTAGGGAGCCCTTGGAATGGTCAAATCAAGTTTGACCCGTAGGTAAACTTTAGGTGGGTTTTTGGGGGGTCAAACTAACTCCTATTGTTATAGTTAAGTCATCTTTAAAGGCCCACTTGATATACCTATGGGTAAGGGACCTTTTTGAGCTTATAGCCACTCACATGTGATTGCCAAGTCACTTCAAAAGTGACCTTTTCTTGATGGATGAAAATCAGCTTTTAGAAGATTGGGTCTTGGTAAGACAACCATCCATTCTTGTGTTGGATGCACTTCCCCACCTTACACTTACCTTTTTAGTTTCCTCTTTTAGAAACCTTGTAATAAGATTGGGAAGACCAATCTATGAGCTCTCACCATCCTCTTCCAAGGAAGTTGGAAAGTCTGAGGAGAGAGTCTACTTAGGAGAAAAATTCACAAAATTTTTATCACCCACTCTCTAATCTTGGAGATCAAGAATAGTTGAAGGAATTGAATTTGAAAGAAGAAAATTTAGTAAGGAAGCTTGTAGTTGGTGGATCTTGTTGGCTTGGCTTGGAGGCTCTTCATCAAATCTCTCATCTTATTCAATTGCAGGAGTTAAGGTTGGTGCATTGTCACCCTTAGGTTTTAAATGCATTTTGGTTGTTCTTGTAAAAATTTGTATGTGTTAAAATCTTGTGTTTGCAATTTGAGTGTTGTATTATTTTGAATATTGGTTGAGTTATTGCTTTTTGTTGAATGCTTATATATTTATTTTGTCATGGGAGTTAAGACCAAAATCACCCTTGGGAGGGTAGAGTAGTCTTGGGGTGAAGGGAGTTTGCCATTCATAGGATGTAGAGTCTCTCTTCCAAGAAGAGAGGGAAACAAGGATCTAGGATCCTTTCTGCATTTTAATTGTTAAATTTGGGGGTCATAAGGGAAGATTTGGCTTAAAAGCTTTAGGGGGTCATAAGGGGTTTATTTTTGTGGTCATGAGAGACCAAGTTTGAAAGAGATTTTGGCTTTGTGATGGCCTTGAGTTATTGTTGTATACTTGCATACCTCCTTATGTCTAGTCCACCTTCACCCCACTTTTAAAATGTCATTTTGATGGCTGTGTTAAGCTTGGGATGGGAGTTTTGTGTTGAATGTATTCTCTTGTATTTTGAAAATTGTGAGTTGCTTGCTTGTAACCTATTTGGCACCTAGTTCTCCAAAGCTCGGGGGTGGTCTCTTGTAGGCCTAGGTTGGGAGGTGAGCCTCCATGGTCACAACCAAAAGAATATGTATTTGCAGGTTTGCTTGTTGGATGTAGGAGATGAAGAAAGAAAGACTTCTATGTGGCTGATTGAGGAATGTTCCTAGTTGCAACTTCAAGACTATTTAGTTATGCTTATTAGTGAAAAATAATGTAAAAGAAAAGTTTCATTTGTATTTCTCTTACCTACTATTGTGTTTCAAGAGAAAAAGCATGTACAAAAAAGGTATTGTTTCATTAAGTTCTTGTAGTTAGAAGCAAAGGAAAAGAGACAAGGAAAGAATAATATTATTCTTGTATTTCTTTATTGTTGTATTTCTTGTTTGAATAAATACAAAATATGAGAGATTCATATTCTATTTATTAGCAATAGGATGATGAGATTTAGATTTAAGATGTTGTCAAAATGAAGAAAACTTTGCAAAGCTCTAAGTTTGTATTACATTTATTTACAATCAGTTTAAACACATAGAATGTTTCCTTTCTTGAAAGCTCAGATTACAAAAGTAAATAGAGGAAAATACAGTATTTATTTATAGCATTTGTATTGTATCAATATAAGAAAATATATATTACTTGGACAAAGAAATAGATTTAGATCCATTATATTTCTGTTAATGTGTTTTAAATCTGTTTATTAGTTAATCTAAAAGTTCAGATTTAAACATTAAATTAGCATTTCATTTGTTCTCATGAAACTAGTAATATTTAAATCTGAAAGTTAATTTATTTGAATCATTTCTATATTCATCCTGCAACTAGTAAATGTAGAAATAAAAACAGAATAGAAGATATGCATTTCACTATAGGAATTTTAAAGGATATATATATATATATATATATATATATATATATATATATATATATATATATATATATATATATATATATATATATATATATATATATATATAATTCAAACCCTCTATTATAACAATCTGGAAAACTAATTTAAATCTCAAAGACAAATAAATTACAATACTTATATATTGTTATCTTCACACACATATATATATATATATTCAAAAGAAATAAACTAATTTTTAAACCCCATCATAAATTGTGTATCTGATATATAAATCAGATTGTATATTCATCTATGCCTTTATATATATATATATATATATATATATATATATATATATAAACATATTTAAATATCTACCAAACTGTGATTTTAAATAATAAAAAAAGAAACCTGTATATATATATAAATAAATAAATGAAACTGTAAAGTTTTTTTTTATAAAAAAAATTCGAATGTAAAAAGAAGTCGACACTATTTTTGTGGGGCTGAGTGGCGCCACCGGGGCATGACCCACAGTGGGGAAACCCATTGTGAAGCCGGGTCCATAGTGGCGCGACCCACAATGGGACAACCCATTGTGAGACCGCGTCGCACAGTGGCATGACCCATAGTGGGCCATCCCACTGTGCGGCTACATCCACAATGGGCGTGACCACTGTGGTGTCCCGCGACAGCCATGATGCATGTGCAAAAAAAATTCTGCCGCCTCGACCATCGTTTCATTCTACCAAAAAAAATATGAAATAAAAAAAAGATGCCCTAACTTATTAATAAGTTAGGGCAAATTTTTAAAAGGGGATTTTAACGATATAAAAATATAAACTTAGGGTTTTCTTTTTAATAAAGTAAACATTTAAAAAATATATATACGTATGTGTATTTGTAAACATATAAAAGAAAGATTAAATATGTATGTGAGTACATTTACATATATATAATAAATTTAGTTGTTATGAATGGGGTGTCTTTATAGGCATTATATTTGAGGTATATATATATATATATATATATATATATATATATGTATGTATGTATACATATACATATACATATACATATACATATACATATACATATACATATGTATTCATAAAATAATTGGATATGTATATAATACATACACACTTGTATAAAGATATTTAAATGATTAATTTATGGTGTTGGGATATTAATGTTGGTAAACAAATACCTATGATTTTTAAATTAATATTAATATAAGAAAATTATATTAATACTAATATAGTAAAATTGAAGAATTACAATTGAACGATATAATTAACATGAGGGTTGTATTGACATTATTTGAATTGTTTTAATTAGCTTTAAATGGAAATGGGATTAATTAGTAGTTATAAGAAATTGAAATATAATTCACTAGTAATTATTTTTTAAGGCGAACTGATTGGTTTTTAGCACTTTGTTAAAATTTAATAAATAATTTAATTATTAAATTGCTTGTAGATTTGGGTGAAGTTTAAATGTCACCTCTAGGGGTTAGTGTCTTTAATCTTATTTAAAGAACTATACCCTATTGAAAGATATTAAAGTGGGAAGCTTGGGGGGGGTTAAACTTTCCCACTTAGCCATTATACGTTACATGTTACCCCTCTACTTAGGAGTTAAATAAAACATTTTATCGCTTGCATTAAAGATCTCATTAAATGATGCAGGAGCACCAGAGTAGTTCAAACCGACACCTTGGATTTGATCCCGGTGAGACAGCCCAGTATTGGCCCGGTATTGTTGTGCTCTTACCGGTTGGTTTAGCAGTGTATGGAATCAGGTTGCTGGTGATTTTCGTAACTTGCAAATCATTGAGCGATGTTGTTTTGGGCCTTGGCCGATGTTTTTGGAGGACCGCATGAATTTTTATGCATTTGAAGATGTTCTTGGTGATTTGGGCTGACATGTTATCATTTGCACGTTTCATCATGAACTGGTTGGTCTTTGGCCGATTTGATCGAGTTGTTATTGCATGTGGATGGTATAAAGGGAAAGTTTAGAGATTCATTTTAGGAAGATATAGGACAAAGATCAAAGGAAGAAGAGATTGAGCGAAGATGAAGTTTTTGGAGAGATTTTGGTCTAGGGGGGACCAAATTATGGAGAGATTCTGGTCTTTGGGGGACCAAATTATGGAGAGACTTGTTACTATTTACTAAGTTGTCATTAGTTTTATGTCCAAAGTCATTCTATATACTCTAGTCGGTTATTACTACCGAAATATTAAGTTGGTAAGCACAGAGCAGTCGGTTATAGAAGAAAGGAGTCACAAAGTTTAGTATACACTGAGTTGTCTACTGAGTAACGTTCTATGACTATCGAGCATCAAAGATGGTATACCGAGTTGATTCACACCGAGTAAAATGTGTTACCAGATTCATTGAACCTAGACACATATGGAAACATGTTACAAAGATCAAGGAACAAGGAACCGTTAACACATTGGAAATTGCACTTAAGATTTTGTATAATTTTGAGGACATCTGTCCAATGAAATAATTTTATATGGTTATTCATTTAATGAATCATGTTTGTAAGATCGAAGCATGAGCAAGATCACCGTTACAAAAGATCTATTTGTACAGCATGAATTGAGGATCAAACATGAAAGGATTTTAGAGAACAGTCAAAATACACATGAAAGGATTGAAAAGAAAAATCATGAGAAAGCACTAAGTGTTATGATTGTTATGATTGACAAAGATACACATAGGTCACCGAGAAGGATTTTAGAGAACAGTCAAGGAACAGAGTAAATAGAAAGGTTTACCGAGTAAATTTATGGGTTACCGAGGTATGTTATAAGCAAGGTAATCTCATTTTGAACACATAGAATCTGCTTTAATATTTCAGATGTGAAGTTGCAGATATTTTGTAAGATTTTGATTGTAATATTTTGAGTTGTAAGAGAAACCTTTAATAGGGTAAAAGACTCTAACAAAGTCTATAAATTGTAAAGCCTTTAACCAAGTGCAACATTTTTAGAATAAGTGTTGTAAAATCCTTTAGCAAGGTAGATCTAAAGATCTTGATACTCCTAACAAGGTAAGCTATCAGAAATAGCTAAACATGTGGCTCTAACTGAGCAACCTTTATTATTGCAGTAGTGAAGTTGTGGGTGTCATCCCCACCACACTTTTTCTCTCTAACCAAGAGTTTCTGTGTAACCAAATATATGTGTTATGGAGTGAATCATGTATGATTGTTATTTATTTGTTTTAGCATTATATTATGTTACAACAGTTTTTGGTTTATGCTTAATAGTAAAGTTATTGTTGAAGAAAAGATTTGAAGTACTGATTCACCCCTCCCCTCTCAGTACATTAGCTTTCCATATTGGGCCTAACAATTGGTATCAGAGCTTGAATCTTGAAAAAGGGTTTAACTACCTAAAGAGAAAGATCTTATCAATGGAAGGCTACAAACAATCTCAGAGAATTGTGAATCTTCAAAATGAATTGGATCATGCTAATCAAGTGATTGCAGACATGCAGAAACAAATGCAAAGATCATTGAAAGTTAGAAGAAGATTGTCTGATGATTTGCAGGACTCTCAAGAGCTGGTGGAACAAATGGAGACATCATCTAAGAATAGTATATCTGAAGAAACTAAAGAAATGATTGGAGCATTGAAAGAAAAGAACAAAGCACTGACTGATCAGCTAAAAGCAATGAAAAGAGAACATGAACATTTAAGCACACAGATGACTGAAAATCTTGATGCATTGAGGACAACCGAGGATAACATAAGAGATATAAAAAGAGAATAACAACAGCTTGAAGCATTAATATTTGAAAAGAATGATGAAATCACAAGGATGAATGGAATTCAAAGTAATCACTCTGATCAATTGGGTTATGCACATCATGAAGCAAATTTGAAAGAAAATGAGAATCAAGCATTGAAACTTGAACTATCAAGGTTGACCAATGAACTTGAAATAGAGAAGAAAACCAAAGAAACACTGAAGAAAAGAAATGAAGCATCAAGGATGTTGGATGAGCAACTAACTACAAGAAGACCCAACAAAGATGCAGGACTCGGTTACAAAGGAAAAGACTCTACCGAGAAGGGAATCCACACTATCGAGAGAGGAGAATCATCAAAGAAAGCTAGAAACAAGAAAAACATCAAAGGAAATAAGTCTATTTGCAACTACTGTGAAAAACAAGGACATACTGGCAACGTGTGCCAAATTAGAAAAGGTAAGCAACTGAATGTCACTAGGTCTAATGGTTATTGTAACAATTGCAATAAGTATGGTCATACATCTAATCAATGTAGGACTAAGTCTGTTACCAATTATCAAAAGGAAAAATTCAAAGGGTTTTGTAAAAACTGCAATAGATATGGACACAATATCGAGAAGTGTTGGTTTAAGCAGAAGATCTATATGTGGTCTGCACACCGAGTAAATACTAGAGGCTACCGAACTTACACAGAACCTAACCGACAATATACTGTAGTACCATGGGATTATAATACAAGGATACGGTGTGAATGCTGTGGAAGATATGGACATATAAGTGCCAACTTCTTTATAAGGTTTGGAATGAACAACCGAAGATCATGGAGAAATCCTGGTATGGCATGTTTTCATTGTCACAAAGTTGGACACTTGGCTAGAGATTGCAAAGATCAACCTAGAGAAGATATTGAAGAAATAAAAAGCAAATTCCAGATGATTTGGAAAAAGAAGGAAATTGTGTCAAATGAAGAAAGCACCTTACCTACTGAGTTAGGTGCATCTATTCCAAATTAATCGGTAAAGGTATGAAGGGACTGCATTCTCTCAAGGTTAAATCTTAACAGTTCCTATTTTATCATATACTTAATTCCAAAATCTGCATAGCTAAGATGCATTAGCAAGTTTGAAATTATATCAAGTCTTCTGGAGCACTAGTCAAGTCAATAAATGCAGGAAGCCTGTCAAGTCGGTAAACATAGGAAGTCTGGCTACTCGGTAAAAGAAAAAGGTAAGTTGATTTAGTGGAACTGAGTGCATTTAATTTTTTTGACCTAACTGCAAGGAGCCCGATAAGGTAAACTATGTACTTAAAGCTTTTGTGTGATCATTTTACACTTACCAAGTTTTCAGAAAGCAGAGCAAAGCAATTCAAAGGCGATCAAAACTCTTCTGAAGTGAAATTCAAGGTATTTATATCAATCACAATGCATTGTCAAGCAAGTTAACCGATCATATCAGCTGTGAATATCTGTTTTATATTTACGAAGTGGAAAGCGTCTGTTGGTTAAAAGTTTTCAAACCCTAAGGCTCTTTCGTTAGTGATTATCCAAAGTTGAAAATGGCACCTAAGATTCAGAAACCCATTGTTGTTGAGAACATTGAGAAGCCCTCACTGAAATACTCTCTACCTCCCAAAGTAGCATCTGAACTAGATGATAAAACTGCATTTTCACTCATTCTGGATAGGGTTTTATTAGTTGAGGATGTCAAATTCTTCACTAAGTGTCGTGTTGAGGAATTAGGTCACACAAAGATCAAGGACACATATGACAAATTGTGTACCGATGGAAAACTGGATAGCAAGTTTGAACATATTAAAATCAAGGGATTGACCGAAGCCCTAACCTACCCGCAAGTCTTCAAACCCCAATGGGTTAAATTTGTTTTGAGTAGAGTTCATGATGACTTCATGTGGTTAGAGGAGCAACCATTCAAGATCACCAAGGAAATCATCCACTTGATCATCGGTTACCCTATTTTTGACCATGCTTGAGCTCAGAAAATGATTTCACAGAAAGAATTGATCACTTTAACCGGAGTTGAATCTGATTGCAGAGGTCTAAAACTAAACAATGTCACAAATGTAGAATTGAAGTTTGGAATTAGAGTCATAGGTTATTGTTTCTTTCAATAGGCAAGGGAAAATAGTGTACCCTATGTTGTTGTTGAATTAGCCTATAAAATTGTGAAGAAAGGTATGAAGATTGATCTATGCGAAGTGTTGTTGAAAAATCTGTTTGAAAATCTCAACACCATAAGGAAGCCAAAGAAGAACAACTCAGCAAACACACTAAAGTTTGGATCACTTTTGGTATGCATGTTTTTCTATTTTGAGAAATTATTTCCATCAGTTAGTAATGTAGTTTGGGAGCTACACCGACTAATCACCCATCAAATCAATGACTTCATCAAACAGCTAGGTGGTAACTTCAATGAGATTATGGATGATTATTTTAGCAAGTTTTAGGAAAACATGCATAACAGGTACAGGATACCATCCCAGTTAGTTGAGAAATACAAGGATAGTATATGTTTTAAAGTGGACACCGACTACTGCTATGTCAATGTCGTAGAACTGAGAACTCAATCTTTGCCACCTATGGGTTATGAGATTGATTTTGACATTACACAGCAGCAGATAGATGCTTTTCTTGCATTGCCAAGGCATGCTACTGAGATCAGATATAGTACATATGAAGAAGTTAAAGAAAAAGTCAAAATGAGCATTGTAGTACCAAAGGCTACTAGGAAAGCAACAAAAATGATTAAAGCATTAACGGAGAAATTTGGAGAAGGTTCTTCCTCCACTCCTGTCAAGAGCATTCAAGTCATTACCAAGGAGGAATCTGAAGCCCAAGAAGCAGCTATTACTTTGAGCATCGAGTTGCCAAAAGGTAAAATCTTGAAAAGGAAGAAACATGATACATTACGGGTATCATCGAATCCTCCAGTGAAACACCCAAACACTAGATCATCTGCAGTGTCACCGAGCAAGAAATAGAAAAATGTTGTTGTTCCAAAGGTAACAAAAACTTATAAGAAGTCTACTTAGAGACTCATTTTGAATAAAGAGTCAAGTGACACCAAATCTAAAGACAAAAAAAAATTTCAAATTGTCAAAAGCATTAAGGAAGATGTATATAGTGTTGATAATTTTTGTGCCAATTTGAAACAATATGGTGGATTTGGAGCATTTAAGGTATGCCAGATATGACTCTCAGACAGAAGAAGAAAAGAGGCAAATATAAGAGTCAGTTGTATGCACACTTCTTAAATTCTAATTGGTCCCATTGGAAGTAACCAATTCTCTTCGAAAATAATTGTACTTGTACATTAATAACAGGTGGAAATATGCTATGGACTTGGAATAGAAGATGAGAGAAAGAAGTCTGGTGCATCTCTTTCCAGACATGTCGGTAGATGAGATAAGTAAACATCTGAAAAACTACCACACAAACTGTTAGAGTAAAGGTTTTAATTTAATCATGTTGATTAAATTACCTTTATTCCTCTCTTAAGATTTCACTTTAGTTTGCATTTGTGACATTTAATAATTATATTAATTATTAAATGTCTACCTATTAGGGTTTCTTTTAGGGTTGCACAATATCCTTTTATAAGGATTCATCATTGTAATTTATCTCTCTCTTGGATGAATACATTTTTTTAGCTTTCAGAGCACCCTTGCTTGTTTGTCTCCATCTATTCTTTCTGTGACAGGTTATTTGCATGCAGGTGATCTTTGGGGTCTGTGAAGTTGGCTTTCTCAACTTCTACATGGTATCAGAGCTCCAGACCTGCTGCTTCCTGTTCGTCTTCTGAAGAATTTGGAGCTACGAGGGTTAGATCTGATTTTCCGGTTTTGGTTGCATCAGATCTGTGTGTCTTCTGTTTTTTATTTTGGAATAGGGGTAAATTTTTTTCGGTGCACTTTGAGCCCAAACGGACCTCACCGTTGAGCTCGTAGCGCCCAAAAACCCCTATTTCCATATAAAATTCGTCCGATTTGGACACAGTTGCACCAGGAGGCAAATTTTTTTTGGCCCCAAGGCCGTACGGCCCTAGGGCACGAAAACCGAGGCGGAAAAATTAAAAAAAAAACAAAAACCACGGTTTTTTCAAAAAAACCAGGCGCAGCCAGTGTAAACCGCCGCGCCGCCGGTAAGCAGCCCGGCGGCCACCCGGCGTCCACCGCCGCCGGCAGTATCTCGCCCACGCGCCGCCTGCCGCCTGCGCGCAGCCAGCCGGCCCGCTCTCAGCCCACGCCCAGCCAGCGCGCCGCCCGCCGCCAGCTGCGCCGCCCCAGCGCAGCCCCCGCGCCGCCACCTCCTGCGCCTGCCCCTGGTCACCCAGAGGACCAGGGGCTTATTTTTTTTTAAGCCCTTGAGGGCTTAAAGGGCCTATTTGGGCCTTTTTGGAGCAGTTTTACTAAATCGGGTATAACTCGGGCATTTTAGCTCGGATTTTCGAATGAAAATAGGCGTTGGAAAGCTGGTTCCGAGCCCGATATAAAAGATGGATATCTTTTTTTTTGATTTTTCCGTTTTGTAGTGTTTTTTGCCAGTCGAAGTCAGAACAAGTTTTTTGCACTCCAGGAGCCATATCTTTTGCATATGGACTCCGTTTTTTGAAAGCGAATAGGCGTCGGAAAGGTGGTTCTGTGCTCTTTCCAGATCTATCATGTATTTTTCCAGAATCTGCACCAGGTACATTTTATTCAGTACTTTGTGTTTTCACACATCTGTCACTTACTTGGACGTTTCAGACTTGGAAATAATTTGTTTGCATGGGATGGCTTCATTTGATCTGCTTTATCAGTATTAAAGTCATTTAGTCTCAGATTTGTTAATTTGAAGAGTTATCATGGGTTTTTCTACTCACCCTTCAGTTGTATTTCTAGAACGGGGTAATTATGAGTCATGGGCAAAGGGCATACTTACACACTGTAGGTGGCTTAATATTTTGCCTTATTTGTATGATCTCATACCTGAACCAGCAACTTTAGATGGAAAACTAGCTTGGGATATCATTAGAAATCACATAGTAGGAGTTATTTTGTCTAGTGTTGATTCTGACACTGTGTGGGCTATATCGGGCATTGATTGTCCTCACTCACTTTGGACACGTCTTTGGGAGATCTATGGAGACCCCAGTCTTTCTCCATTCCCAAAGGATCCTGCTTCAGATTGTCTTGTACCCATTGGTTGGAGAGATAACACACCTTTTGATCATGCTACTTTGAAGGAACTTCAATATTTAGACACCCTTACATATTCCGATGAATCAGAGGATTGTCTCACAGTTCCTACTCTTCAGACTGAGATTATATATGTATCAACATCATCTCCTTTTGTTCCTGATCAGTTTGATATTGCCTCTTCTTTGGCTCCTATTGATTCAGCTAAGCAGGACATCATACATCTTTCAGACATGGCTACTTGGGATTCTTATCTTGCAGGCATTTCGTCTTTGTTTGTAGAGTCCTATATTGCAGACTTGGAGGATTACTTTGAGGATTTTCAGCTCCTCTTTGTTGACAGCCATATTCCAGCTGTTAGCCCACCATCATCTGTGCATTCAGAGGTTGCAGTTTTTGAGTCTTCAGTTCAGTTTGGATTTGACATCTTTTGTTTCAGTTCAGACAGAGGGATTCTTCAGCATCCTATTATGGCACACATCTTGAGACAGATTGATTCTTCTCTCTTCACAGGGTTTCTTCATCTTCGTCCTTTGGATCCATTTCTTCCCAAGGGGAGGAATATTATATGCCGCTTCAGGATCTCTTTTTGGATTCTACCTCAGGCATCCATATGTGCGACAGGAGTTTCTTCATTGTGGGGGGGGCTTCTAGTCTCTTTCTTTTTCTCCTATGGAGACCATTGTATATGTACTTATATGATAGAAGTTGTCTATGGGGGGTATCATGTTATCCACCTCCTATCCTTATGTTATTAGTGCATTTATTTCTTTCATCTCTTTTTGGAGTAGAGTTTTTCCCGTGAGGTTTTCTCTATTTCTCCACTTTACAGAGATTTGGTTGTAATTGGGTACCTGATCAGGCCTTGTTGCCGGGACCCAAGTTTACTTTCTTGCATTGTAGTTACCTTTGCTTTCTTGCACATGTTTGTAACTGCACTTTTGCTCATCTTAAGGGGGGGTGTTAGAGTAAAGGTTTTAATTTAATCATGTTGATTAAATTACCTTTATTCCTCTCTTAAGATTTCACTTTAGTTTGCATTTGTGACATTTAATAATTATATTAATTATTAAATGTCTACCTATTAGGGTTTCTTTTAGGGTTGCACAATATCCTTTTATAAGGATTCATCATTGTAATTTATCTCTCTCTTGGATGAATACATTTTTTTAGCTTTCAGAGCACCCTTGCTTGTTTGTCTCCATCTATTCTTTCTGTGACAGGTTATTTGCATGCAGGTGATCTTTGGGGTCTGTGAAGTTGGCTTTCTCAACTTCTACACAAACTTCCTGGTCAAGCAAAGAGCCTTGAAACTGATGAATGGCCTTTATCTTGAAGTAGAGAAAGAGACAAAAGAAAAATGGCAAGAAATTTTTCGAATCAAGAGCGTTGATGAGCAAGGTGAAGTTGAAATAGTAGATATCACTGAGCAAGATCCTGCTAAAAATATCCAACCTGATGAGGATGTCATGGATCCTGAGGAACAGGACTAGGAAATGATAGAAGGGAATGCTTATGCCAAACTGGTATCAAGTGAGTTAGTTTTGGAACAAGTCAAATCCTATCCTTCGGTAAGTCAACATGTTTCAACCGAGACACCTACAAATACTGAACAAGGAAAAGAGGGTCACTAGTCTACAAAAGGAGAAGCTACTTCTCAGGCCACTGGGGAACATACTTCTCAAGCCCCTCCAAGTACTGAAAATGTTACAACTGAGACCCCGAGAAAGTATTCACCGAAGGTTACATCTGAGGCTAAAGAAATTGACAAAAGTGTTGCCTCTACTGAGCAACCTACCAAGGGTGCACAAGCCTCCCAAGCCATTGTATTAGTTCAACCGGTGAAAGCCTCCTCCTCTAAAGAAAAGAAAATGAAAAAGCATAGTTTCAAGTTAGATTTGTCAAAACCAATTGTGTTGCTAAATGTAGACATATCCAAATTAAAAGGGTAAGCACTTATTGAATTCGGTGAAATATGCAAAGCCAAAGCCGAACAAGAAAAACAAATGGCTATTCAAAAGAAAAACAGAGTACTTCAGAAGGTCAAAGCACTCTTAACAGAAATACTACCTGAAGCTACAATGACAAAAGACGTAGCCATCCATATTCAACTGGATGAACTCCTCAATCAAATCAAGACATTGAGAGTAGACGCATCTGAATACTTGAGCAAATTGAAGGACAAAGAGCTCACTGCAAAATTGATTGAAGAGGTACAGAAAGCCATTGCTATTGGTAAAGTAAAACTTGTCAAATTTATTGCTAAGTTATCTCCTCAACTCAAGCAAATTCTTTATTTATTTTAGAAACTCTATACATTCTCTTTATTCATTAAAGATATCAAGAATAAAACAAAAGTGATTGAGAAAGAGATCACTGATCTCTCCAATAAATTGACCACTGAGCCAAGTTCTATTCAAAGTTTCTATACCAAGTTACAAATGCTCATGGCTCAACAATTGGAACTTAGGAATGAAGAGCACAAAATAAGGATGGACATTATGACTCTTCAATCCTTATTCATTCCACACTTGTCCTTCATCCAAGAATAGATCAACAAGGCTACCTCCTTATCCACTCAGCCAGAGGGAAGCACTTTAGATGGATTGATTTCACTATTAGCTGATATTATAGCTCAGAAATCACTCATGGATAGTGTCAAGGATGCCCTCTCTACCACTCTCACCGATGCAAGAACAAAGTATAAATCCATTTTTGACCAGTTGCCTCCATTGAATGGTAACAAGTTTTGATGTTTGTCAAAAAGGGGGAGTATAGTGTATACAAGAGGAGTATACCGAGCAGATCAACATATTCGAGTATACAGATAATTTTGACAGGCGGAGCAGTGAACCAAGCAATGAATACAGAATATTGATCACAACACATGCATAATCAGAGTTATGTACAGTATATTGATAAGGGGAGTTAATTTGAGTATACTATTTTATTGACAATTGTATATACTGTCAGTTCAGTCAAATTTTGTAAGTATATAGATTTTTTTTATGACTTTGAAAGAAGTTTTGTCAAACATTTCAAAACTAATGTCAAAAGGGGAGATTGTTACTATTTACTAAGTTGTCATTAGTTTTATGTCCAAAGTCATTCTATATACTCTAGTCAGTTATTACTACCGAAATATTAAGTCGGTAAGCACAGAGCAGTTAGTTATAGAAGAAAGAAGTCACAAAGTTTAGTATACACTGAGCTATCTACTGAGTAACGTTCTATGACTATCGAGCATCAAAGATGGTATACCGAGTTGATACACACTGAGTAAAACGTGTTACCAGATTCATTGAACCTAGACACATATGGAAACATGTTACAAAGATCAAGAAACAAGGAATCGTTAACACATTGGAAATTGCACTTAAGATTTTGTATGATTTTGAGGACATCTGTCTAATGAAATAATTTTGTATGGTTATTCATTTAATGAATCATGTTTGTAAGATCGAAGCATGAACAAGATCACCATTACAAGAGATCTATTTATACATCATGAATTGAGGATCAAACATTTGTGTGAAGCAAGACATATGTGAAAAGCAAAATCATGAGAAAGCACTGAATGTTATGACTATTATGATTGATAGAGATACACAAAGGTCACCGAGAAGTATTTTAGAGAACAGTCAAGGAACAGAGTAAACAAAAAGGTTTGCCGAGTAAATTTATGGGTTACCGAGGTATGCTATAAGCAAAGTAATCTCATTTTGAGCACATAGAATCTGCTTTAACATTTCAAATGTGAAGTTGCAGATATTTTGTAAGATTTTGATTGTAATATTTTGAGTTGTAAGAGAAACCTTTAACAGGGTAAAAGACTCTAACAAAGTCTATAAATTGTAAAGCCTTTAACCATGTGCAACATTTTTAGAATAAGTGTTGTAAAATCCTTTAGCAAGGTAGATCTAAAGATCTTGATACTCCTAACAGGGCAAGCTATCAGAAATAGCTAAACATGTAGCTCTAACAGAGCAACCTTTATTATTGCAGTAGTGAAGTTGTGGGTGTCATCCCCATTGTAGTTTTTCTCTCTAACCAAGAGTTTCTGCGTACCTAAAATATATGTGTTATGGAGTGAATCATGTATGATTGTTATTTATTTGTTTTAGCATTATATTATGTTACAATGGTTTTTGGTTTATGCTTAACAGTAAAGTTATTGTTGAAGAAAAGATTTGAAGTACTGATTCACCCCTCCCCTCTCAGTACATTAGCTTTCTATATTGGGCCTGTCAAGACTAAGGTTTGAATAAGTGTAGAATAGCGCAGGTTGTTACCAGAGACCTATTTGTCGAGTAGAAGATCTATGGATCTTAGATTTGTGTTGTAAAGATTATTTTGTAATACTGGGCTGCGGTCCAACATGTATCGTTGTTGAAGGCTTATGTAATTCTATAGATGATTGTAGTGATGGATTTATTTATTACCGATTATATTATGTGTTGCTTCTACTGGTTAGGGTTGCTTACCAGTTATACCTTGTGTTCTATTATCGGCTGTCAGTATCTTGCATAGTGTTTTTGTGTTATGTCGTAGCTTGTTTGGTGATTTGTGTTGTGAGATGCAAGGTGAAGATTTCCTTTATTGGATATCCCTACCTTGATCGTGTCAAGTGGTATTAGAGCTGGTTTATGAACCTGTTGATTGAGGAAATCTGGTTATGTATTGGTTGGTTGGAAAGGAAGTTGAGGCAACTTGTAGACTTGTTCAGATCGCTGAACATGAGGCAGTACAAGGCTTGCAAGTAGACCGCCAAACCTAGAGCTTGAGTTTGAGGCAGTTAGTGGTTGGAGACTTGAACAGATCATCAAACTAAGGTAGTTGCGAGTGGAATAGTCAGTCACCGAGAAGAGGCAACTAGAAGCTGTAGACACATTACCGAACCCCTAAGGAAGATCAAGTGATGGGACTCACTTTTCAATTAACCCCAAGAGTCTGATGCAAGAGCACTAGAGTAGTTCAAACCGACACCTTGGATTTGATCCTAGTGAGACATCGATCCCAGTTTTGGCCCAGTATTGGTGTGCTCCTATAGGCTGGTTTTGCATTGTATGGAATTGGGTTGCGGGTGATTTCTGTAACTTGCGGATCACTGAGCAATGTTGTTTTGGGCCTGTTCTAATGTTTCCAGAGGACTGCGTGAAGTTTTATGCATTTGAAGATGTTCTTGGTGATTTGGACTGACATGTTACCATTTGCATATTTCATCATGAAACGGTTGGTCTTTGGCCAACTTGATCGAGTTGTTATTGCTTGCGGATGGTATAAAGGGGAAGTTTAGAGATTCATTTTAGGAAGACAGAGGACATAGATCTAAGGAAGAAGAGATCGAGAGAAGACATAGTTTCAAGAGAGATTTTGGTCCAGGAGGGACCAAAGTCTGGAGGGAGTGAGGTACAGATCAATGGAGAACAATGCAAATTGTTATCAGAGACCTATTTGTCGAGTAGAAGATCTATGGATCTTAGAGTTGTGTTGTAAGGATTGTTTTGTAATCCTAGGCTATGGTCCAACATGTGTAGCCACTGAAGGCTTATGTAGTTCTGTAGATGATTGTAATGATGAATTTATTTCTTACCAATTATATTGTGTGTTGCTTCTACCGGTTAGGGTTGCTTACCAGTTATACTTTGTGTTCTGTTACCAGTAACTTGTTTGGTGATTTGTGTTATGAGTTGCAAGGCGGGGATGTCCTTGATTAGATATCCCTATCTTGAATGCATCATTAAGTTGACACTTAAGTTATTGAATTAGTGAAACTAAGTGATCAACCACATCTTAGTATTACGTAAATCAAAAGTAATTATGGTTTAAAAAAGAAAATTGTTGTGTTTTTGCCCAAAATTTTGGGCACTACATTTTGGTATCAGAGAAAGGTTTTCAACACTGGGAACCTTTTTCCATTACATTTTGATTAAAATTTTATTTTTAATTGCTTGTGTAGGATGCCTCTGGCTACACGACAAGGTTGCAGACACAAAAGGGGTCCTATACATACTCGCATGGTGTGTGAAGATGCTGGGTAGGAGAGTTGATTCCTCAAGGGAATTAGGAAAATCCTCCCGAACAACCTATAGACCCAAACTGAGACATACTGAATGCACTACAGAACCTGATAGGGATAGTACAAGATAGACTACCTTCAATAGGTCATTAGATAGAACAATAGGTTTCAGAGAGTCATAGATTAGCAGCTAGAGAATGGAGTAGGAGTCTACCTCCTAGCCATGTAGAGGGATAGGATGAGCATGAGCCTGAGTCAGTTCACCAACTAGAGCCACCACCTGTTATAACACCAATGGTTGTAGAGAGAGTACCCTATGATCCAAGAGATTAGATCAGAGAGCTTCTACACCTACAACCACCTTCATTTGCAAGATCTACCGATGGGGTAGAAGCTAAGTCATGGCTTTTGATCTTAGAGAGGTGCTTCGGATTGCGTCCCTATGAGAGCAATCTGAAAGCATAGTTTTCTATTCATGTTCTGAGAGGGTCAGCTTCCACATGGTGGAGGCAAGAGGAATATAAGAATGATATAGTAGTTGACACACTCACTTGGGGTACCTTCTTGGAGAGGTTTAGAGATAGGTACTTGTTAGAGAAATTTAAGCAATGCCAAATTGATGAGTTCCATGACCTGCAGTAGAAGGGATTCTAATGTATACTAAGAGGGGAGTGAATTAGTATACCAATAAATACTGAACTCAAACACTTAAACAGTTTAGCAGTAAATCAGTATAATAGCTTTACTAACAAACTGGTTAAAACAAATGCAAACTAAACAACAAATAAGGCATTCACCCATAGGAGCACAATCACCATAACACAAGAGATTTTGACGTGGAAACCCAAATGGGAAAAACCATGGTGAGATGAAACTCACAAGTGACTATCTGCAGAATAGTAACCAGACCAATTAAGGTCATACAATGTTCTTCACCAGAATAGATCCTGTTAGGAATCTCAATCTTTGTTAGGAGATAAGTCCGATTAAAGACTACCTTGTGAGAGGATTTCAGATCCACAGTTGTGAACCACCTTGTTAGAGGATTTACAAAGGCTTTGCCAGGCCTACCTGGTTAATGGTTTTAGACTTGTCGAAGATGTGAGTAATCAAAAAGTGAGTGATCTAAATACTAGCACATTATGCTTGGTTAGATCCTTGATAGCTCATTTCTAATGCATATTTAACATTACTTTAGTCTTCAATATCTCCACACTCTATTTCTTCACATAGACCTAATCTTCTTCTATAATTGTACATACAAAAGCCTCATCAACCACTTTGAACCCTAACAACTCCTAAAAACCACCTAGACATTATGTCCTTATAAAGGAATCTGATTTCATGTGAGTCTAATAGGATTACATTGCAAGTTCCTAGGTTCAGTGTATCTAGACACATTTGGTAACATGACACAGAATCACTGCCAAAGTGTTGGTGGATGATAACTCATCACAAAAATACCAGTTGGTAACTCATCATAGAGTAATACTGGTTCATACATTTATTGATTACCAGTTTGTCAAAATGAAGATTGGAAAAAATGATAACAACTGCTTTGTTCCTTCATACCACTTTGGGATCCTCAAACCGCTTGAGGTCTTCATACTGCTTTGGGTCCTCATACCGCTTGAGATCGGTAAACACTTTCTGCAAAACACCGATAGTCTAAAGACTATAATACATAATACCGGTTGGAACAAATACCGGTTGAGCATAACTCATACATGCAAAAAGTGATCTCAAAGCAAGTGTGTGTCCATCAATGACAATCACAACATCATCATCAAAAATGCCAACAATCTCCCCCTTTGGCATTGATGGCAACACTTAGGAAAATTTTGACATCTAAGTGTTTTACAACAAAAATATGCCGTAATCAAAATTACTCCCCCTAAGCATATACACTATCCCTTTTGCAGAAAATACAATGTATACTACTCCCTTAAAGAGATAATATGAAAGTATACATTCATCAAAATTTTAAAATACAAAATACTACTGCCCCTTTGCCAACAATGACAAAGTATTGCAGAATAACCCCTGTTTCTCATTATCATTAATATAATAAATGTTTATGACAATAATGAGTGAAACTTATCAAAAACCAATTTAAAATCCTGCATAAAGGTCTTCATGGATAAAGACCATGACTCAAGTAATGAGGTAGCCACCTCACTTTTTGTTTGCATCTGGGATACCTGTTCTTCCATGGCATCGATTGTGCTCATCTCTTGAGTGACCGTTAGGGCATCCAGATTAAGATAGCATTTGTGAAGTATTTGCAGTTAGGGTAGTAGAACTAGTTGAAGTTCCTGCAAATCTCTCATCCAGTTGCTAATCTCTACTTCAATTCTGGTGGACTGGAGCTAAAACCGGTGAATAGTTTGCCCATATGTAGTGAAGGAATTATAGGGCATCTTAAAGGTGCTTATAAATGCCTATAAATAAGATTGCAGTTTTTCTTTCTGTGCAAGCACATCATCACATAATAGATGGGGTTGGATTATCTTACTGAGCAGCAATTTACCCTCATCCATAGCATCTCTTATGTCCTTATGTTCTTTCTGAAGTTCAGACCGGAGCTCATTCAATTTCTTCACTAAGGCAGTGTTTAGTGCCTTTTGATGCTTTTTCTTTGCATTAGCTTCAACAACCTCTTCCAGGAATTGTACTTGGTCCTCCACAACTATACATAGAAGTTTTAGTTGGGCCAGAGAGGAATCGGTACTGGGGAGGTTAGTACCAGGAATCAAACTGGTAAGTGTTTCAACCACAGTTTGAATAACATCTTGCTCCTTTTTCCTCCTTAATTCTTCCAGCTGCTCTTGTGCAAGCTTAATGCTTTGGAGTAGCTTCAATTAATTTGTAGATTGGAGGTCAATAGGACTGGTAATGTCATCCGGTTTGGCTTGACTACCAGTTGCCTTTGGTGTCTCTATATGTGTGCTCTTTGTCACTTCCTTCTTCACTTCGACTCTTTGCACTCCTCTTCTGCCTTCTTTTGTTCCTCTACTCCTTTCTTTTTCTTCTCTTCATCCTTCTTCCTTTCTTCTTCCTTCTGCTTCTCTTCTTCTTTCTTCTTCTCCTCTTCCTATTTCCTCTTCCCCTCTTCTAGTTTCTTCTTCTCCTCTTCCTGTTTCCTTTTCTCCTCCTCCTTTTTCTTCTTCTCCTTTTCTACTTGTTTCCTCTTCTCTTCCTCTTGATTCTTTTTCTCTTTCTCCACTTGCATTTTGTCAGCCTTTTCTTTGTCCTATTTTTCCTTGTCCACTCTCTCTTTATCAGCCTTTTCCTTTGTTGCATCCGGAGTGACATTTTCACCATCCAAAGCATCAACGTCAATTGTGTCCATCTGTTTAGTAACCAGATCTCCTTCATTGTCATATACCTCATCCAATTTTCCAGTTTTCAGTTCTTGTTCAACCTTCTTGTTGGCTTCAGACACTTGGTGCAATCTCAGAGTGTCTTTGGCATGTGAGTGTGTATCGTTTACCACTTCAGGGACATTGCCTTCCAGTAACAAGAGTCTTCTTCTTCTCATGAAGAAGAGGCCTTTGTATTTATCCATAACTTCATAGAGCTTTGAATTTGACACATCAGGAAAATATTGTCTAAAGATTTCCTCTCTTATTTCCTGTTCCTTTTCTATGGCAATGCACCATTTGTTATCTAAAGAATTGTATAAAGAATCTGGTGTCACAGATCTAATTTTTGATGGTGACCGGTCATTAATACATAGATATTGAATAACCTCCTATTCGACTTCCTCCTTTTCATTGTCATTAAAATCATCAAAATAATCTATTAAATCACTTAGCACTTTTCTCCTAATATTCTTGATAGTTCTTTGACAATGTGTCAATGGTTTGTAAGAGGAAATGTCTATATTTACTGGTGCTGACGATGTCGGTTCATTGTTGGTTGTCTTTGCCTTCTTCCTCATTTGCCTAGTCTTTTTTGGCTATACTTCAAGTTTTGTATCCTCAGAATCTGGTGAGTTGTTCTTAGTCTTTCGCTTTCTTTCAAAAACCTTGGCAGGTGCAACTTCTGATTTCTTCTTGACCAGTGACCACTTGGTCACTTTAGGACTTGCTGAAGTAATCGGTGCTGATACCGATGGCACTGCCTTTCCTTTCTTCACTGAAGCTTCTTCAACCGGTGTTACCCTTTCTAAGTAGGTGCCGGTTCTCTTCTTCTTTAGATCAAGAGGCAAGGCGATTAGGGTAGAGGCATACCCATCGAGTATGTCATACATCACCTCATATCCCATGGGCTCCACTTTTTCTTTTCTAGGCCCAACCACCTCCATTATGCACTCATCTACTCTGATGTTAAAGCAGATGACCTCTTCATACTTCTTGAAAATATCGCCATATATCCTCATCCTTTGGCTCATCTTCTGCTTGAATTCATCAAAGTATTTGTTCAAGATTTCAGGATAACCAGTTCCCACCACTTGAAGACTTTCTCTGATTTGTTTGGTAACCGATTGGTCAGTAGACCATTGAATATCACTGACTCCCAAAAAATAGCCTCGAAAGTAGAAAAACAATCGTACCAATAGTTGTCCAAATTTAAATCTTAAGGCATTGTCCTATTTAATAGGCTTCAGGTTTACCAAAAGTTTCCTCTACATATAGGTGCACAAATCAAATGAGGCATCTTCCATGATCATTCTGTAGGTAGCATTAACCGTAGCAACAGAGATAAAGTTAATTTTGCTAGCATAGAATGTTCGATATCCGATCACCACGCAAGCATACTTGACCAATTCATCCTTGATGGTGTTGATGGCCATTCCCCATTGGTCACTCACAAAACCAGTGAGCTTGGTCATTTTGATCTTAATGACTTTTCTTAGGGCTGGAACCTCTCCAATGTTACAAAAACTGATGATGACATGAATCGCTTCTGGTATGATGTCATGTGTCTGCTCAAGATACATTTTGTCACTGTGCACTTTTCTTAGAATAATGCGTATGTGATCTTCCATGAACTCTTCAAGAAAATACATCGCATTGTGAAGTTTCTTCCTTTCCAGGATGTTGTATTCAGGTTTGATCTTCTTGTCATCCCTGCAGAATAGACCTAACTGAGAATGGATCACTAGGGATCCTAGGTCTTCTATTTTGCAATCAATATAATCTGAGATACCTTCCTTAACTATAACACCGACGGGTATCTGGGATAGGGCATTGTATTTCATCTTCCTTTGTATGAAATCCGTTGAATCACTAGGTGCACTTGAACTGGAGTGCAAAGCAGAAGCCATGATAAACAAAGAAACTCAAAAAATACCTTCGTGAGTCGAGATTTAGGGCTTTGACATTGTAGCTAGCAACACACCACTTCGGTCACTTGGAACACCGCTTAGTGTTCTTCACTTGACTAATTGATACTATCTTTGGATTCTACTTCAAAGTTTTTGAAATATCTCTGAATCGCAAAACAAATCATCTTTGGTCGCTCTACAATTGAGAATTTCTTCACTCGCAAATTGATAAGTGAAAATGACTTGAAAATCACTTTTAAACAAATTCTTCACCTACCATAATAAATGCTCCTCCATTAGGTTATAAACCCTAATTTTGCCTTTTATCATTTTCGGTCTTCTGTCGATTGATAGGTGACACATACCGGTTAAGGTCTTTTACCGGTGTAAACCGAGGGTTCAAAACATTTCACCGATTTGTTCCCCCTAAGCTTTTCTGAAGCTCAGTTTGTTGGTTTAGAGACTTCTACACTAGGTGCAGAAACCGGTTCTTCCTATGACACTTCTTCAGGTTTCTTCTTCCATGTTGTCTTCATATCCACTTGAACATTTTCAACATCAATCTTTCCTTCTGGAGTGACCGGTATATCATCTGATATGTTGTTTCTCATTCTGCATGTTTTGGCAGGGTGTCCCGGTTTATTGCAATAATAGCATACCATTCTAGGTGTTCTCCATGGTCCATTTTTTATTCTACCATTCTTCCTCCTGCATGTTGCAGCAGTGTGACCTCTATCATGGCAAATCAAATAGGTTGCTCTCCAACTGGTTGCCGCTTGATAGCCACCACCACCAGACTGATGGTCATAGGCATTATACCGGTTTGGATTCCAGTTCACAAAGGATTCAGGAAAAACTCCTTGACTCCTTTGAGGATATCTTCTAGTGTTATGTATAACAGACCTGCATTCAAATTCTCTATGCCCAAACTTGTTGCATTCATAACAATTACCATTGAATCTATTGGATCTAGGCTTATTATGTAGTACCCCTACCCTAGTTAGCTTTGTAAAACCGGTTTGACCTTGGTTGAATTTTTATGTGGCAATCTTAAATGGTTGAATTACCATGAGGTAATGTTGTAGTCAGATATTATGATTATTGTGCATATCTGTTAATGTGCTTTCACATCGATTCTTATGTAAGTTTCAATTGTCCTCCTGATTCTTGTTATTAATCTCGAGCTAACATCTTCATTATATATATATATATATATGTATGCTTGTCTGACTCTTGGTTGCAAGAAATTGTAGGTACAGTACCGCCTAGGTGTAAGGTTCATCTCCACCTGGATTCACAGGGTTGAGTATACCTCTTTTCCTTAGAATTTGGGTTAGGTGGTCGTAAAACCTTCAGTTTATCCTAGTCATACTCAAATGAGCGTCGCTTGTGTTCTGTTAGTTTTCTTTTCATTTGGGTTTGTGGGTCGGGTAATTGGTTGGCTTACTTGGTTTGTGTGCTTGGCGTGTGGTAAGTAGAGTATTTAACCCTAAGTATTTATTTTGATTTAATGTGTTCATTTACGCATTAGTAATTGAGGAATTAAAATAAATAGGTTTCTTTTATGTGATTAATCATTAATTAAAAAGATCGTCCTATTTATGTTTGTAGTGAGTTTAATTTAATGGTTAATTTTAAATAACGAATTTATTCAGTTTATGCATTTTAAAAAGGAAAGATTTAAATTTATTCGAAATAGAAATAATTTAATCTCTTTTGCTTTTTAGAATAGAAAGATTAACTTTAATCATTTAAGAAAATCAATTTTGATTAGAAAAGTGAGTTTTATTCATATTTATTTATATAGTGTGTAAGATTGATTTTGAGAATTTAATTTAATTAAAAATATTTTACCCACATTAATATTGTGAAATGCAACTATTAGCTTTGTTAATTAAAAATTAAATGAGGGAGAAAAGCATTTCTTTTAATTAACTAAATTTATAATCTCAATGCATAAACAATTCAACTATGAGATAATTCCATAAACTTAATTAATTAATTAATTAAATTAAGTTGCAATATGATATTAGAAATATATTTTTATTTAAATTTTAGTGGAAAAATAAATTAGATTAATTATATTTATTGTTCCTAGAATTTTAAATAAATAAATAAAAGAATAAATTAAAAAAAATGAATAAAAGAATTAATTGGAATTAAAGTATTGTTTTAGTTCTTTATTTAGAAAATTAATTAATTTGCATGAGAAAAGAAAAGAAAGAATAATGATTTTTAATTATTGCGTGTTAGCTTATCTTTTGTTATAAAATTAGAAAATCAAATAAAATTACTTTTATTCTAAATTTAGGTTTTTTGAGAAAAAGCTATTGAACCTAGAATTTTAGTTTAAATAGGGAATAGGTTTTTATTTTAGATACACAGGAAACAGGTCAGGAATTTAGGTGAAGAAATTTATTGGAAGCTTACTGAAAAGATTAGGGCTCTTCTACAGATTTCTTCCAGGAAAGCTATACCAGGTTGGGTGGCTTCTTTGATTTGTTGGTTCTTAAGAAAATAATTCTATTTTTCTCTGAATGGTGTGTTTGTAAATTATTTGTCAGATCCAAAACCCTCTTCTAGTTAATTCAGGTTTTGATTTAAAATTCTCGCCTGATGTTAATTTTCTAGTTAATGGGAGTAATTTAATTTTGAGAAAATTAGGAAAATTATTAAGAAAAAAATTATTCTCTCTTATTGATTTGTTTTGATAGTCCTTTAAATAAATCTCTGTGAAATTCGTTGATTTCTTTAGAAATAAATTTAATTGTGAATTAAATTTATTGGTTTATCTAGTTTAAAGAAAAAGTAATTGGAATAAAAATCTGTGAATAAATTTTATTGAGTTGGGAATTTTATTTCTATGTAAATTATGTCAAAAGGGGTTTTAATGAATTTGGAGATTATTTGCATGTTTAAAAACAAAAAATAATAATTAAAAAAATAAAATAAATAAATAAATAATAATAATAATAAAAAATATATATTATAACATATTAAATTTAAAGTGGGTTTTAAAATGTTTAATTGTTTTATTAAATATTAATTAATATATTTGATTATTATATGCTAATTATTAATTATTAATTAATATATATTTTAAATATGTGTTATATATATATATATATATATATATATATTAATTACTACTTAATTAGTTAATTGTGTATTATTAAATTATTAATTGTTTATATTTTTGGGGATAAATAAATATATAATAATTAATATTTAATTTTGGTATTTGTTTTATTGAGGAAGTATCTTTTTGGGAAAAAGATAAAATATTATTTTATTTAGAAAATTATTGAAATGAAATATATTTATTAAATTGATAATTTTTAACTAATATTTTATTTAGGAATATATTATACGATATGCTATTGGAATTATTGGAAATTTAATAATGTATTGTTTGGAAAATTGGTAAGTTAATGAGATTTTCATTTAGTAAAATAAATGGTTAGTTTATATTTTTCCTCTGTATTGAGACATAGACAAATGGACTATTGCAATTGTGGTATTGTATTCTCCTCGTTATGGTGATTTTTCTGTTAATGTATTTTGAAAACTTAGATCATTTAGAAAACTTGACCGACTTTTATTGTTTAAACCAATAGGAAAGAAGATTGTCCTTTTTTGGTTATTGCCTATGCAAGTTTAATTCCTGTATTCGCTTTTGTTTAAAGTGATGGCAAGGCCTTGATATGTTTGTTTGGACCCTGTCGTTTGGTTGACTTGGGGTACCTATTTATGTCTTCGGTTTCTAGTTTGGTTGTTGCCTTGTGATGGTGTTTTAATTGGTCTTGTCCTTTATGTGGGTGTCAAGTGGTGATTTGTGGTTGGCCATAGCGGGTCAGGTCTCTAGTTAGAGTACTGTCAGGCAATGGACCTTGTATTAGCTTTTGATATGTTCAGTTGGATCCGTTTCTTTGTAGGGATCATTTATGTAATTATTGACCGATGTGGTTGGTTGTTTGTTGGTATGATTTTCCTTGATGGCAAGAATGTAAATGATATGAAACTTATGTACCCTTAACTTATTTAATTATCAGAGGGGTCTTGCAGTTGAGCAGACCCAGAGATGTAGCCCTTTAGGGGTGAACTCCAAGATCATTTTGGTGTTATGTGTTTCTTTTGTTCTTATGTTTCATGTTTTAGTGTTAGCATGTATGGATGACATTTTGATAGAATGTGTAAGTGGTTTAGATAAAATTAATTGTAAATGCATGTATGTAGTCATCTTTTAAATGCAGTAAATTGGATCATGAAAGAATGTAGATTAGAATAATGGAATATATTTAGTTATTGTTAAGAAAATTAAGTATTCATGGAAAGATCTCATTAGTTTATGATGAAATTCAAGTGTGTTATTAAATTAGATGCATTACTCAAATTTTGATGAAAAGTATGAATGAAAGGTATGAATAAACCTTAATGGAGGAACTTTATCTTGTGATCTATATTTTGTCTTGCTGAAAGAAATTATCCTTGTTTAAGAATTATCTCGTTATTAAGATAATCAACTTAATTGGATTTATTTGTGTGAGTTAAGTTAAATGTGTAATTAAGTAATCACATTGGGAAACTCTTTAGGTGTTAGTTGATGTCTTCCACTGTGTAATCTATACTTTGATATCTTATTGTATCTTTATGTTGTGTCTTATTTAAAAAAAAAAATTGTTGCACCCCATTCGTGTGTTTTAACTTTATTCCTTCGGGGTTTCCTGGAGGGGCATTACATTTGGTATCAGAGCCAAGTTGCAAACACTAAGATGTTTGGTTTCACTTGTGCCCTTAGTTGGTGTGAGGTGTATTGACCTTATGTGTATGCTTGTCCTCCTTTTTAAATGTTTGTGATTGAGCAGACCTTAACTTTTGTGTAACGTGTGTGTTCACAACTTGTTTTCACCTTCTTGATGTGGGTGTTTTGGAGTGATTGTATGTGCTTTGTCTTCTTATTGAGGTCTTAGTTTATGATTTCTCTTATTCTGAAGGAGAGTCGTATGTACCTTCCTTATTGATTGTTGTACTCTTTTGAATAATCCATTTGGCTTGGTTAGTGTTGTTTTGAATCAAAAAGTACAAAATGTGCATGTTTAAGAGTATGATCTAGCTTAGTGTTGTCCACTTGAAGGACTTGTATGGTAAATATTGAATGCTTATTTGGTAGTAAAATGAATGATTATCATCCATCCTCCTCTTTCTCTCTCTAGAAATTAAATGTTTTTGTTATATGTGTATATATCTCTTATGTGAGTTTTCTTATTGCAAGAGAAAGGTTACGATTTCTTGAGCCCTTGTGTGAGCCTTATAACGTTTATGTTTTTTTTTAGATTATAAAAGGGCTTTGGTTTGAAAGTGCATATTGGATATTGAGAAAAAAAAATAAAATTGTATGTTTACACTAAAGAATTCTCCATGTGTTTCGTAGGAGTAATATAATTAAACTCTATCTTAATTAAGGTGCATTAATATGCAAATAGTTGATTTTGTGAAACTGCTTTGGTTGTAAAAGACGTATCAAAAGGGAACATGTTATAGTAGCTTTGAGAGTGTATTAATGTAATGCTACTAAAGAGTGCATTGATTTAAATAGAGTGTTTATAAAACATTTGAAATTGTACTTTTTGCATTTTTGGCTTTTTATGGAAAGATGAAAGTCTTGAGCTTCATAACGAAATTTTCATAGTTAGTAATGTGGTCATGAATGCTTAATGGATTTAGAAAAGATATCAAAATGATGTTATTTCCTTATGTAATGTTGAATTATTAAGAATTTCAGTACTGGTATCTAGAGTAAACTTTATTCAGTGATTTGTGTGGAAAGCATAGGTAAAATATTTCTTAAGTAGATGATAGCATATCGAAAAGTACTCCCCGTAAATGTGACTAAACCCGTAATAGTGCATTCCTTGTGTATTGTAAGAAACCCATGCTTGCTATGTGTGCCCATGGGATGGTGAAGTAATCAATCATGGAGGATATGTTTACTTATGAGTATGTGAAACCATGTTGTTTATGTGATGTTGTTTATTTGTTTCCTTACTGACAGCCAACCCATGGGATTGTAGATAAGTCAGTATGTGTAGGGGTAGTATTAGAAGTCACCATTCCTTGAATAGTATGGAATGGCGTACAAGTAATGTCGACGCGAAGTGACCTTTAGCTTCTCTATTTCGAGGAAAAATATAGTTTTGTTGTATTATAGGTGTACTCAATACTTTCCCTTATGATGAACTGATTTATAAGGTTCATGTGTGCCAGCCTATTCCTATCCTTGTTTGAGCATATTGATGTCAATTCTTGAGCAGATTGATGGTTTTATTGGAGGATATTTTGCCTTTTCTTCATGAAAGGTATGTTATTTTGCCTTGTCTTCATGAAAGGTATGTTATTTTGCCTTGTCTCCATGAAAGGTATGTTATTTTTCACATGAGCTACCAATTGTCCAGTGTTGGTAGACATGTGGGTGGACCTTAGCCATGTATACCTCTAGCTTACAATGAGTATCCTGAGCGGTACGTCACTATGTGGGGTGTGACCTACGCATGTCCTTTTCTGTGAGGTACATTTCCATGTAGGATACGTCCATTGCGTGTCCTTACCGCTTGGAGTATTACCATGCCGTGTTGAGACACGATGCAGGGTGTGACCTACTGATGCAGAGCGCACACAACAGTAGTTAGATAGACCCAGTCACTACAAATTTGTTGAATCAAACAAAAACAAATAACACCAAACGTATAATCTACTCTTTAAATCATAACAGATTAATGCCAAACTTAGACAGATAAAGTTTGACAAATTCAACTGGTAATTAGAATTACAGATTTTCAAAGATGACTGTACTTCTGGTAGATTTGTGATGTTTCCAGTTCTGTTTCTTACCACAGGCAACAATGTTCTAAAATTACAATATATTTATACTCACATTTACTCTGTTTTTCCTATATAAACAGAACAGTCAAAATGTTTTCTTCTGCAGATACTTATAAGGCCGATGCTTGTTCCTTCGCATTCTATAACCATTCATTAACACTGCAAACTTCTACAGGGAATCGTCGAGTCTAATGGATCAGTTTAAACTCGGTTCCATCTGGAAGTGTATAGCAGTAGTTTATTGAGTGATCACAGTTAGCAAACAAAAACTTTGTAAACCCGGCTCCAATAGGTATCGACTCTCCACATATTTCACATAACCTGCGTACACAGCAGATTCATTTCAATGCGTGCCGATTAAGCATTGACCGGGAAGCATCTCCAACTTTTCCCGCAGTTCTGAGCATGAAGGATTATTAACAAATATTCCCTAACTTGCCTTCCATCCTGCGGCATTGAGGTCCCGCGATGAAACTGCAAGTTAGGATCGTTTTACCATTTAGAACCAAGGGAAATGAATTGTATCCTGGTCTTAAAACAAAAACTTCCCTTTTCGCTTTTAACAACTAACTGCCAATGGTGGAATTCGATCGACAGAGTCGTATGACATTCAACCGAATTAAATGGCTATGGAAAGGTATTCAACAGATGCAAACAAGTGTTGTTTGAAATAGTGTCGACCACGGTAGAAGAGATCTTTGATGCGCAAGTTAAATAACAGAGATGTTACATCTCTCTGTATATTTGAAGCAATCGGACTGTGTAATCAGATTAACAACTATCCGAACAATTTCAAAACATTTGCAAAAGCATAATCACAGTGACATTAGTCTCTCTATCCGTTGCACAAAGAAAGTAAAATACTCAAAACTCTGATTTTTGTTATTCAAATTGCTTCTCCGGTTCTCTGTCACAATTGCCTTGATTGGACTTATAAATAGTCACCGAAGGCCTCCAAATCAGTTCCAACTGATCGTAAAACTGATTGAAACTGTTAAAACAACAGTCGACATGATGTTAGAAATGGTGACATGATCAGTACATTGTTTTAGGAAGCTACCAAATATCACCAATTACCACATAGGACACGGGTTCCCCAAAAGATGAAAACAACGACATGCTTAACAATACAAAAACACATTAATCTAAAACTAAACATCAGTCCCGTGGACTAAAAGAGCCAAGGTTAATAAAAAACCATTGGACTCGTGACCACACAAATGGACTAACCACAAAATGAGGACAAAATTGCCTCATTATTACAATAACATAAACTAACTAAAATCAGCCTTGGGTGCCCTGCACCATGCTCCACAGATTGAAAGAAAACTCAAGTCCCTTGAGTTGGGACTGCGGGAACAGGAAATCCGAGTTGATGCAAAATGTCAGAAGTAACCCATGTAGCATCTTCAATCGGCTGATCTTTCCACTGAACCAAATACTCATAGTAAGTGTGTCGTCTTGTCTTCCGGGCAACGCGAGTGTCTAAGATACCTGCAATCTCCAAAGGTGGTTGCTTAGGAAGAACTGAAAATTGTGCATCAACAAGAGAATCAGCAGCACCTACATTCACAGAATTATCAACAGGACCTTTATACAAATATAGATCAGCAACATTAAAGATTGGGGATAAATGAATATCCAGAGGAAGATCAACATGATAGGCATTAGGACCACTGCATTTGAGAATTGTAAAAGGTCCAATCTTTTTGGCCATAAGCTTCGTATAATGACCCTTAGGTAGCCTTTCTTTATTTAAATGGACCATGACCAAATCCCCAACATTGAATGTTACATCTTTCCTCCTTTTATCTGCATGAGTTTTATATTTGAAATTAGAATGCTGAAGCTTTACCTTAACCTGATCCTGAATATCCTTCATAACATTAACAAAATCATCAGCCAAAGCACTGGGCTTTTCCAAACAATTAACATCCCTTAACTCCAAAATGCCTCATGGATGAATACCATACACAATCTGAAATGGAGTTTTCCTGGTACTACGATTCACTGAATCATTATAGGAAAACTCAGCTTGAGCCAAAACTGAATCCCAACTTGTACCATGTTCTTGTGTCAAGCACCTCAAAAGATTACCAAGAGACCTATTGATGACCTCAGTCTGCCCATCGGATTGTGGGTGATATGCAGAAGATAAACAAACATTAGTGCCCAATTTCTTCCACAAAGTGCGCCAAAAATGACCCAAGAATTTAGGATCTCTATCTGATATGATTGACAAAGGTAAACCATGCAAACGTACTACTTCCTGAAAGAACAAGCCAGCAACATGAGATGCATCATGAGTAGTTTTACATGGAATAAAATGAGCCATTTTTGAAAACTGATCTACTACCACAAATATGTTGTCATAACCGGACTTGGTTCTAGGTAAACTGAGCACAAAATCCATACTAACTGAATCCCATGGTTTAGAAGGAATGGGCAAAGGTGTGTAAAGACCAGCATTAGAGGAATGACCTTTAGATTTTTGACATATCAAACAAGTTTCAACAAATTTCCTAACATCCGTTTGCAACTTGGGCCAATAATAAAACCTCTTGACTGATTCTAAAGTTTTATCCAAACCAAAATGACCTGCCAAGCTGCCACAATGTTTTTCCTTGATAATATTTTCCCTCATTGATCCTTGTGGAACACAAAGTAAACCACCTTTGAAAAGAAGCCCATTCTGAATCAAATAATCAGAAAATTCAGTATGATACCTTGCTGACATATCCAAGCAAACTTGATAAATTTCTTTGAAATCTCCATCCGTAGCATACATGGATGCCATAGCCTCTAAACCAGCACTTTCCAATTGCATAGACTGAATGGCAAGTGTCCTTCTACTCAAAGCATCCGCCACCTTATTAGTAACCCCTTTCTTATGTTTAATGCTGAAAGTATAGGCCTACAAAAACTCCATCCACTTGACATGTCTATGGTTAAGTTTCTCTTGTCTATTCAGAAAACTAAGTGGATGGTTATCCGTAAAAACAATGAACTCTTTTGGTAAAAGATAATGCCTCCATTTTCTTAACGACTGAACCATAGCATAAAGTTCAAGATCATAAGTAGAATATTTTTGTTTTGCTTCATTTAATTTCTCACTAAAGAAGGCTACGGGTCTACCATCTTGACTAAGAACCCCACCAATAGCCTTATTGCTAGCATCACATTCAACAACAAAAACCTTATGAAAATCCAGTAAAACAAGTACTAGCTGTTCTGATATTTTCTTTTTCAGCAATTCAAAAGATTCATTGGCCTCTTTAGTCCATTGGAAAACACATTTTCTGCCACCTTTAATAGTATCAATAAGTGGAGCACAAATACCACTAAAGTTTCTAATAAACTTTCTATAGAAGCTGCATAAACCATGAAAACTTTTTACCTCCGTGGCTGTAGTAGGTGCTGGCCAATTTAGGATGGCTTCTACCTTTGAAGAATCCATTTTCAGACTGCCTTTTGAAATTACAAAACCTAAGAACACAAGTTCTTCTTGCATGAATGAACACTTCTCTAAGTTTATCCGCAAGCCTTCTTCATGAAGCTTCCTCAAAACCTGATCCAAATGTTGTAAATGCTCCTCTTTGCTGCCACTAAAGATCAGAATATCATCCAAATATACAACAACAAATTGATGAAGAAAAGGTTTCAACACTTCATTCATTAAACGCATGAAAGTACTAGGAGCATTGGATAAACAAAAGGCATAACTATCCATTCAAACAAACCCTCATTAGTTTTGAAAGCGGTTTTCCATTCGTCCCCTTCACGTATCCGGATTTGATGATAACCACTTTTAAGATCAATCTTTGAATAGTATTTAGCACCACCTAAACAATCCATGAGATCCTCTATCCTAGGCATGGGAAACCGGTATCTAATAGTAATCTTATTAATGGCTCTAGAATCTGTACATAACCTCCAAGTGCCTCCTTTCTTAGTAGCAAGGACTGCTGGGACAGCACATGGGCTGATACTTTTCCGTATGTAACCCTTTTCTAACAATCCTTGAATTTGTCGTGCAACTTCAGCATTTTGTTCAGGAGTTAGTTTATAGGCTGCTTTATTTGGTAATGTAGCACCCAGAATCAAATCAATACAATGGCTGATTGACCTCTTTGGTGGAAGAGACTCATGAGCACTATCAACAACAATAACATTATACTTATTCAGCAAATCAAATACAACCTTAGGACAAGTACTTTCCTTGGCTTCTAAACTCAATTCTCTGCCCTCACAATTAGTTTCCTTAGGTCTGATTACAACAACAAAACATGGAGGATTCTCTTCCTTAAGACCTTCTAAAAACTCTTTTTCTTTGACAACCATAACACTACTTTGCAAGATTGAATTATTTGTAACATCCAGTAAAGGTGTCATTATGAAAGTTTCTCCATCTTTAGTTATATTAAACACATTGGTTTTCCCATCATGCTGGGCATTAGTATCATATTGCCACGGTCTCCCTAAAAGAAGATGGCATGCATCCATTGCAACTATTTCACATAAAACCTTATCTTTATAATCACCAATTTCAAATTCTACTAAGCACTGTTCATTCACAATAGTTTGCTGCTCCTTATTTAACCAAGAAACTTTATAGGGAGTAGGATGTGGAAGCCTTTTCAAATTTAACTTGGTTACCATTTCCAAAGAAACTAGATTTTCAGTAGAGCCGGAATCAACAATTACCTTACAAACTTTACCTTTTGCTTTGCAAGTAGTCCGGAATAGAGATTTCCTTTGTGCTGGCTCCTTATTGAGTGGTACCAACAGTGATCTATTGAACATAAGAGTTTCTCCTTGCACTGGATCAGCATGCTTGGTTAAAGCTGTATGGTATGATGAATTGCTTTGGCAATCCTCTTGGTGAATCAATTGTACCCTTCTATCTCCTTGATTGCTGTTGTCATTCTTTTGTGGACATCTGAAAGATTGATGCCCAACTTGGTTGCATGAGAAGCATCTTCCGGTGAACACATTAGGGCCTCTTCCTCTTGATCTGCCCCTGCCATTATTTGACCCTCTTCCTCTGAATGAACCTCTGCCACCAGCATCATTATCAGCACTTTGATTGCTGCTTTCACCTTGGAACTTAGGAAAAGTTCCTCTCCCATTGAACCTACCTCTTCCACGGAATGAGTTTCCTCTTCCCTTACTTTGTTCTCCTCTTCTTTTTTGTTTTTCCTCAATCTTGAGGGCAAGCTGAAAACATTTGTGGACTGATTCCACATTAACCAACGTCAATTCATCTTGGATGTTATATTTCAATCCATTGATATACCTTGCAAGTTTTTGTTTTTCAGTTTCAAACATTTTGGCCTTCAAGGTCAAATTGTGAAATTCTTGAGTATAGGTACTCACATCAAGATCCTTTTGCTTCAAATTTTGAAGCTTCTTATGAAGGGTCACTTCATAATCATCCGGTACAAACTGTCTTTTCAATTCTGCCTTCATTCTGGTCCAAGTGGAAATAACCTCCTTTCCCTCTTCCAATCTCTCATTTTGTAGAAAATTCCACCAACTAAGGGCTGGCCCCTTCAATTTTGACTTTGCCAACTTCACCCTTTGGCTTGGAAGTACTACCTCACACTCAAAATAATTCTCCAAAGCTTCTATCCAATCCATGCATTCTTCCGGTTCCAATTTTCCATGGAACAAAGGAATATCATTCCTATCCCTTACTCCTACCCTCTCTAGGGCTGCAAGGATTGCCTTTTGATCCTCCGGAATATTTGCTTGACTAGCTGGATCTTGCTCTTCCTCTTCTTCTTCTGACTCTTCTTGGCCTCCTCTCCTCACTTGGCCTTTGAACTTATCTAACTCTCTCTGCATTGCCCTATTCTCCTCTCTGACTGCTCTACTCTCTGCCATTTTCTCTTTGACTATCTTAGCCAATTCTACATTGGTGATTCTGATAGGGATTTCATCTCCATCCCCCATCTTGTTATGCCCAAAAAGGTATCTTGTGGCTTTGATACCACTTGATGCAGAGCGCACACAACAGTAGTTAGATAGAC
Organism: Cryptomeria japonica; assembly: GCF_030272615.1. Taxonomy (NCBI): domain Eukaryota; kingdom Viridiplantae; phylum Streptophyta; class Pinopsida; order Cupressales; family Cupressaceae; genus Cryptomeria; species Cryptomeria japonica. The sequence goes on from NC_081411.1 coordinate 764,846,238, forward strand.
CCAGTCACTACAAATTTGTTGAATCAAACAAAAACAAATAACACCAAATGTGTAATCTACTCTTTAAATCATAACAGATTAATGCCAAACTTAGACAGATAAAGTTTGACAAATTCAACTGGTAATTACAATTACAGATTTTCAAAGATGACTGTACTTCTGGTAGATTTGTGATGTTTCCAGTTCTATTTCTTACCACAGGCAACAATGTTCTAAAATTACAATATATTTATACTCACATTTACTCTGTTTTTCCTATATAAACAGAACAGTCAAAATGTTTTCTTCTGCAGATACTTATAAGGCCGATGCTTGTTCCTTCGCGTTCTATAACCATTCATTAACACTGCAAACTTCTACAGGGAATCGTCGAGTCTAATTGATCAGTTTAAACTCGGTTCCATCTAGAAGTGTATAGCAGTAGTTTATTGAGTGATCACAGTTAGCAAACAAAAACTTTGTAAACCCGGCTCCAATAGGTATCAACTCTCCACATATTTCACATAACCTGCGTACACAGCAGATTCATTTCAATGCGTGCCGATTAAGCATCGATTGGGAAGCATCTCCAACTTTTCCCACAGTTCTGAGCGTGAAAGATTATTAACAAATATTCCCTAACTTGCCTTCCATCCTGCGGCATTGAGGTCCCGCGATGAAACTGCAAGTTAGGATCGTTTTACCATTTAGAACCAAGGGAAATGAATTGTATCCTGGTCTTAAAACAAAAACTTCCCTTTTCACTTTTAACAACTAACTGCCAACGGTGGAATTCGATCGACAGAGTCGTATGACATTCAACCGAATTAAATGGCTATGGAAAGGTATTCAACAGATGCAAACAAGTGTTGTTTGAAATAGTGTCGACCATGGTAGAAGAGATCTTTGACGCGCAAGTTAAATAACAGAGATGTTACATCTCTCTGTATATTTGAAGCAATCGGACTGTGTAATCAGATTAACAACTATCCGAACAATTTTAGAACATTTGCAAAAGCATAATCACAGTGACATTAGTCTCTCTATCCGTTGTACAAAGAAAGTAAAATACTCAAAACTCTGATTTTTGTTATTCGAATTGCTTCTCCGGTTCTCTGTCACAATCGCCTTGATTGGACTTATAAATAGTCACCGAAGGCCTCCAAATCAGTTCCAACTGATCGTAAAACTGATTGAAACTGTTAAAACAACAGTCGGCATGATGTTAGAAATGGTGACATGATCAGTACATTGTTTTAGGAAGCTACCAAATATCACCAATTACCACATAGGACACGGGTTCCCCAAAAGATGAAAACAACGACATGCTTAACAATACAAAAACACATTAATCTAAAACTAAACATCAGTCCCGTGGACTAAGAGAGCCAAGGTTAATAAAAAACCATTGGACTCGTGACCACACAAATGGACTAACCACAAAATGAGGACAAAATTGCCTTGTTATTACAATAACATAAACTAACTAAAATCAGCCTTGGGTGCCCTGCACCACCTGCGCATGGCCTTTTTTGCAAGGTACATTGCCATGTGGGATACATCCATTGTGTGTCCTTGCTACTTGTAGTATTGCTATGCCATGTTGAGACACGATGCAGGGTGTGACCTGTGCGTGCCATTTTCTATGAGGTACATTTCCATGCGGGATACGTCCATTGTGTGTCCTTGCCACTTGGAGTATTGCTATGCCATGCTGAGACATGATGCAGGATGGAGTAGACATTTCCATGTGGCCTACCGACAGTTTTTAGGGTAGAGCCATGTTGTGTGATGACGTGATGCGGGGTGATGTCAAGGTGAACATCGCCATGCCATGTGGGTAGTGTGACTATGTCGCACCACCTGATGAGCTACTACGCTAGCTAGACAATTGTTCCTTCCTTCCTCATTGGTGGCTAGATTCTAGTCACATAGTGATGTTATGTGCAATTGTGATATTTTTATTTTAATTTTATTTCCTTGTGGGCCAGCAATTTATTTTATTTTGACTTTGAAGGTTATGCCATGATCTTGTGATCTTTTTCATACTTGATTTGGTGTTGCAAATTTTGGATTATTTTATTGCCTTACTGTTGGAATTGGTGATTTATTATCTTTATTCTTCTATACTTTGGTGGCTAAACTAATTTGTCCTTATTGTTTTTGTATGTTGGTCTTGTGTTTGTATGTGAAATTCCTCTCCAAGGATGTATGAGACGGTCTTGGTTGAGTGTGTACGAGGAAGTAGACATAAGGAACTTTGAGGATGGGGGTATGTGAGGCTGTGATGCAACTAGTATCCACTACCTACCTATGTGTGGTGACTATCTCTTGGAGGCTAACCACCTTACTCAACAAGGGATATTCATAAAGTTCTTGTATGGAAGGTAGCACCGCTATGGTGTGTCCTAGAACCATCAAGCCTTTGAGTGAGATGTTGGATATTTATGATCATATTATTATTTTGAGATCAGGCATAAAGATGCTAATTGTGCATGTTATCTTTGACCGAGCATTAGACATGCTCACATGTGGCCTTTTGTGTTGTGCATTCCAATTATGTGGATGATTATTATGTGTAATCATGGAGTAAATTGTGCTAACTTATCATTATGTTATGGGACGTAGTCTTTGGAAAGGTTTTAATATGCCTAGCAAGTGTAAACAATTGAGTTATTTATGTTGTTGTTATTTCATGAAAGTTAACTTGGTTGTAGAATTTGATATTTGAAGCTAGTTCTATGCGATAAAGTTTTATGAAAAAGATGTATTGGTAAAAGAAATTGATCATGATGGCATGTTTTCTTGTCATGTTTGATAGATGAGTATAGTAATTGTTGCTTACCTCTTTTAATGCTTTAATTTGGTGTAATGAAAGGAAGAAAAATTCTTGTTTCTCTGCTATGACTGTGGATAATACCTAGAATATTTTAAGAAGTGTATGGTTTTAGATGTATCTTGCAAATGGATAATGACATTCATAGAGGATTTAGCAATAATGTTTCAATTGTTAAGAAAATATTTATATGTGCAAATTAATAATTGTTAAATGAATTTCAGGGCTAATACGTGTTACATGATTTTCGTTTAGCCTTACGACTTCCGGGAGTAAGTCAGAGCCTAGGGGGGGAGGATGTAGTACCCCTACCCTAGTCAGCTTTGTAAAACTGGTTTGACCTTGGTTGACTTTTTATGTGGCAATCTTAAATGGTTGAATTACCATTAGGTAATGTTGTAGTCAGATATTATGATTATTGTGCGTATCTGTTAATGTGCTTTCACATCGATTCTTATGTAAGTTTCAATTGTCCTCCTGATTCTTGTTATTAGTCTCGAGCTAACATCTTCATTATATATATATATGCTTGTTTGACTCTTGGTTGCAGGAAATTGTAGCTACAGTACCACTGGTTTGTCTTCACCTAGATTCGCAGGGTTGAGTATACCTCTTTCATCCTTAGAATTTGGGTTAGGTGGTCATAAAACCTTTAGTTTACCCTAGTCATACTCAAATGAGCGCCGCTTATGTTCCGTCAGTTTTCTTTTCATTTGGGTTTGCGGGTCAGGTAATTGGTTGGCTTACTTGGTTTGCGTGCTTGGCATATGGTAAATAGAGTATTTAACCCTAAGTATTTATTTTGATTTAATGTGTTCATTCATGCATTAGTAATTGAGGAATTAAAATAAATAGGTTTCTTTTATGTGATTAATCATTAATTAAAAAGATCATCCTATTTATGTTTGTAGTGAGTTTAATTTAATGGTTAATTTTAAATAACGAATTTATTCAGTTTATGCATTTTAAAAAGGAAAGATTTAAATTTATTCGAAATAGAAATAATTGTTGGCAATATAGCAATATAATAGACAATGAAGGATTGTTGACATTTCAATAAGGATATTGAGAAGGTTGTTGATGATTATGGATATAACTGATTAAGGATGCTTACTGTCTTGATATTATTATTTTGTCATTGATGTTAAGAAATTTATTTTCTAATTCAGTATGATGTTGCCATATCTTGAGAAGTATGATTTGAAGAATATAAAGATGTCGGTAAAAGACACAGGAAAGATTATGATGAATAAGAGGATGAATAAGGTATTCAATGGGCAACTATTACCGAGTCAGACAATGATGAGATCATGATGTTTAGATTGTTTTAACATCATACATATGTTGTAAATTGTAAGGTTAATACTATACTATGTTACCAAGCAAAGAACCTAGTCGGTAAACCCTAAGGTTATCGCTATCGATTAATGAAGGCAGAATGTCTACCAAGTGAATTTTAGTATTTACCGAGTTGTAACCGAGTTGTAACCGAGCTATAATAGAATGCATTAAAAGGTTACATGCCTTATTTAATGAAGGAAGATGATGAGCTGGAACTGATCAAATGATTGGTATGTCATAAATAAAGTTTGTTAATGAATCTATGGCAAAGGAAAGTCGGCATGAAGATCTACAGTGTAGATTGAACCGCAATACCCTAGCACAAGTTCCAAGAAATATATGCAAGTTCCTGGGTGGGGTAAAACATTTTTAGATCAAAAGATGCATTGAACCTGGACAAGATTGAAGATTTGATGGCTATGATTGATTATGGGAAATGTACTTGGATCTTGGATCTGTACTTACATTTAGTATCAGAACTATCAACTGGTATCAGAGCCTTGGACTCTAGAAGAAAAGTTTAAAGGCACTTGAGTTAAAGATCCAAAGATGTATAAGAGGGATGCACTGAAGCTGAACAAGTCAAGTTTCTCTACATGGTAGAAAAGGATGAAGCTGCATCTATCAGGAGTTGGAGAATATGTTGTATACTATCTGGAGAATGATTTTGTTACACCGAGCACCTATCCATTGACTATGGAAGAGATAAAGGCAAAGCAAGAACATATCCAAGCAATGATTGAAATAACATCTGCATTGACCAATTCAGAGTTTAATGATCTAGAAGGCTGCAATGATGCAAAGGCAATGTGGGATAAGCTCATATCAGTATATGGAGGAGATGAACATGTTCAAAAAGCAAAAGTAGATAGTCTAAGAGGACAACTTGAATCTATGAGGATGAATGAAGGTGAGAACATAACTCAGTATAGTACAAGACTAAAGGAGATTGTTAATCAAATCAAAGGAGCGGGTGGAACTATTGAAGAAAAGGATATAACAAGTAAGTTGTTAAGAACCCTTCTACCAGCTTATGCAATCTGAGTCTCTGCAATCAATGAATTGAGGTTTGTACCTAATATGCCAGTTTCTTTAGATGCTACCATAGGCAAGCTACATGCATTTGAGTTAAGTAACTTTGATAATAGTGGATCTTCGGTAAATAAAGTTGAATCTGCATTTAGTTCTTTTCATCTTGATGAATCTAATGATTTCAATGAAAGAAAGTATTAGTACTCTGAAGGAGATCATAGTGGAGCAAGTGAACGATTTCATAAGAACATGGAAGAAGTACACAAACTATATGAGAAAATCAGAAAGTAAGAAGAGTTTGAAGCACTATTAGCCAAAATGTTACCGAGAGGCAAAGGTAAGTACAAAGGAAAACTACCTTTGAAATGCTTCAATTGTGATAAAATAGGACATATGGCTTCTAACTATCCTGACAAAGATTCTACTGAAAAGAGAGATTACCGAGATGATAGACAAAAAGATAATCATTACAGAGGACACCGAGACTTCAAAAGAAGAGATAGAAAGACATGCTTAATACCGATGAGGAATGCAATGATGATAAATCAGATGAAATTGATACAGAGGAAGTAGTTTATGTGGCTATCAAAGATGGATCAGATGAAGAAAGGTATGAAGAAAAAGCCCTAAAAGCTCACATAAACACTAATGATTCTTGGATCATATATAGTGGATGCTCACATCATATGATAGGAGATAAACACAAGTTTGTTATATTAGAAGATTATGATTGAGGCTATGTTAGATTTGGTAATGATGCACCATGTTCGGTGAAAGGTAAAGGATCTATAACACTTCTTGACAATGCAAGATGCAATGATGTTTATTGGGTTGAAGTTTGAAATACAATTTGTTGAGTGTAGCACAACTAAACAACACAAGTTACCGAATAGAATTTCAGAAAGGAATTGTCAAAGTTCATGACAAGAATGAAAAGTTAGCTACTACCGGGACACAAAAAAAAGGTAACACATTTCACCTTGACTCAACTCATAACAAGTGTTTGTATGCAAAGATAGATGATACCTAGTTATGGCATAAAAGGTTTTGTCATGTAAATTTTGATAATCTGATCAAAATAATTAAGAAGCACTATGTAAGAGGTCTACTGAGTCTTGAAAAACCTGAGAATGCTATGTGCCGAGGATGCCAGATGGGTAAGATGACAAGATCAAGCTTTACAAGTAAGTCTTGCACTTCTAAGGGAACTTTAGATCTAGTGCACACTGATCTTTGTGGTCCTATGAAAATTCAAAGTTATTATGGTGATAAATATTTCATATTATTTGTGGATGACTATTCAAGGATGATGTCAGTAATGTTTTTAAAAGAAAAATCAGAAGCTTTTCAAATGCTTAAATGGTACAAGGCAAGAGTTGAAAATGAAACAGGAAGACAACTAAAATGTCTTAGATCAGATAGAGGAGGAGAGTTCACATCTGATGAATTCAACTTATTTTGCAATGATCATGGTATTAGAAGACAAGTCTCTGCACCAAGAACTCCACAGTAGAATGAAATAGCTGAGAGAAGAAATAGGTATATTGTGGATTGTGCTAGAACACTGATGATTGAAAAGAAAGTGCCACGAACATTTTGGAGAGAAACAATAAGCACAACAGTTTACACCCTAAACCGAGTACAATTGAAGAAAGGTACTTTGAAGACACCATATGAAATCTGGTATGATAAGAAACCCAATGTAAGTTATTTGAAAATCTTTGGAAGTAGATGCTATGTTCACAAAGATGATAGAAATGGCAAGTTTGATCAGAAAAGTGAAGAAGGAACATTTCTAGGTTATTCCTCTAGAAGCAAAGCATTTAAATATCTGATCAAATCATCTAACAAAATAGTAGAAAGTGCAAATGTGAAAATTGATGAATTTGCAGAAAGAAATGATGAAGAAAATTCCAAGGAACTAGAAGAATATGATGAATTTGTCTATGTTCAACCAAGAAGTCTTATCAAGAAGTCTGTTGAAGAAAATGAAGAGAATATCTAGTTACTGAGTGATGAAGAAGATCATATAGAGCCTACCGAGCTTGTATTAGCCAAGTATGTCAGAAGACATCATGCACCAAGTTAGATTATAGGAGATAAGAATGATCCAGTGATGACAAGGAACAAATTGAGATAGAACACATGTCTGATATCTAAATTTGAACCAAGAATAGTGAAAGAGGCATTTAACAGTGAAGATTGGATAAATGCTATGACATAAGAGATTGATCAAATCAAGAAGAATGACACATGCACACTAATACCAAGACTGAAGGATAAAAATGTAATCGGTACAAAGTGGATTTTTAGAAACAAGCTAAATGAAAAAGGAGAGGTCATTCGAAACAAAGCATGACTAGTTTGCAAAGGTTATGCTCAAGAAGAAGGAATTGATTATGGTGAAACTTTTGCACCTGTTGCTAGACTTGAAGGAGTAAGAACATTGTTGGCATATGCTGCTTTCAAAAACTTCAAGGTATATCAAATGGATGTCAAATCTGCATTTCTGAATGGAATATTAGAAGAAGAAGTTTTTATTGAACAACCTGAAGGATTTGTTGAAGACAATAATAAAGATCAGGTATGTAAATTGAACAAAGCTTTATATGGTTTGAAACATGCACCTAGAGCATGGTATGAAAGATTGCACTCTTATTTGATTAAGATTGGTTTTATAAGGACAAGTGAGAACAACAATATGTACATGAAGAATGATGAAAATGGAATACTGATCTTAGCCATATTTGTTGATGATATTATATTTTGTGGAAATGACTCTTTATGCAAGAACTTTGGAAATGAAATGAGAAAAGAATTTGAGATGTCATTAATCGATGAGATAAAGTATTTTATAGGTTTACAGATACTGCAAATGAAAAATGAGATTTTTGTTACTCAATCCAAGTACATAAAGGAAATCTTGAAGAAATTTGGAATGGAGTATTCAAAACTAGCAAGTACTCCTATGACTACCAACTATAAATTATCAAAGAATGATGATTCTACATCTGTTGATGAGAGACTTTACCGATCCATGATTGGAAAGCTACAATATGTTGTTCACAATAGACCAGACATAACACATGAAGTAGGTATAGTTGCAAGGTTCTCTGTAGATTCTAAGGAAACACATATGACAACAATCAAAAGAATTTTTAGATACTTGAAAGACACAGAGGATTATGGCTTAGTATATTAGAAAGGAAATGATTTTGATTTAAAAGTTTATACTGATGCTGATTGGGCAGACAATATTGATGACAAAAAAAACACAAGTGGAGGAGCTTTCCTTTTAGGAGAAATACTAGTGAGTTGGCTTAGCAAGAAACAAGGATGTGTTTCACAGTCAACAGTAGAAGCTAAATATGTTGTTGCAGCATTGAATTGTACCAACATTGCATGGATCAAACAACTATTGGAAGGTATAAATGAGAAAGTTACTGAGCTAGTAACTATATTCTATGACAATACTAGTGCCATTAACATTTCAAAGAATCCTGTTATGCACTCTAAGACAAAGCACATCTCTATCAAATATCATTATCTTAGAGAAGAAACCCAAGAGAAGAAAGTGGTGTTGGAGTATGTTAGCACAAAGGAACAAATAGCAGATATCTTCACCAAGCCACTACAAAGGGACACTTTTGAATATCTCAGAAGTAAGTTAAGGGTCCTACCCCTATCTTCTACTCACTGACCAAGTTCGGTGAAAGCATCAATCTGATGACTCTATTGAATATATTTTAGGAGTTGATGCTGATTTACACACTTTGGGATGTTTTCTAACGGTGTATAGGAAATATTACAGGAACCAATACAGGGAACAAGAATTGAAGACAAAATGCTCTGACCGAGACTAAATTGACACATTACATCAGGAATTCACTTCATACAGGATGAAATTATGTTTTAGTTCTTTACCTTTTGGCATTGTTGTCAAAGGGGGAGAAGACTAATAAAAAGGGGAAGAAGACTGAAGTTTGGAAAGAAGACTGAGAAAAGAGGAGAAGTCTAATGTATGGGGGAGAGCATTTCAGCATTTTAGAATCACAACAATCTAAATCTTTTAAGGTCAAATTAATTGGTTTTGCCATCAATGCCAAAGGGGGAGATTATTGGCAATATAGCATTATAACAGACAATGAAAGATTGTTGATTTCAATAAGGATATTGAGAAGGTTGTTGATGATTATGGATATAACTGATTAAGGATGTTTACTGTCTTGATATTATTATTTTGTCATTGATGTCAAGAAATTGATTTTCTAATTTAGTATGATGTTGCCATATCTTGAGAAGTATGATTTGAAGAATATAAAGATGTCGGTAAAAGACACAGGAAAGATTATGATGAATAAGAGGATGAATAAGGTATTCAATGGGCAACTATTATCGAGTCAGACAATGATGAGATCATGATGTTTAGATTGTTTTAACATCATACATATGTTGTAAATTGTAAGGTTAATACTATACTATGTTACCAAGCAAAGAACCTAGTCGGTAAACCCTAAGGTTATCTCTATCGGTTAATGAAGGCAGAATGTCTACCGAGTGAATTTTAGTATTTATCAAGTTGTAACCAAGTTGTAACCGAGCTATAATAGAATGCATTAAAAGGTTACATGCGTTATTTAATGAAGAAAGCTGATGAGATGGAACTGATTAAATGATTGGTATGCCTAAATAAAGTTTGTTAATGAATCTATGGAAAAGGAAAGTTGACATGAAGATCTACAATACAGATTGAACTGCAATACCCTAGCACAAGTTCCAAGAAATATATGCAAGTTCCTAGGTAGGGTAAAACATTTTCAGATTGAAGAACTGATAGCTATGATTGATCATGGAAAATGTGATCAAGGTGATTAAGCGGTTAGCTAATTATTTATAAATAGGGAACTATTGATAAACAATGTATGCAGGCAAGTGTATGCACAAGGATGCTACATAGTGATTACCGAGCACAGAAGCTTGAAGACCTGTTTGAATAATAGAGTATAGAAGCCCAACAGATGGACAAGATTAGTTCTATGTCTAGATTGTATTGAACAAATAAGAATCTACTTTAGCATTTTAGATGTGAAGTTGCAGATAGGTTTTTATTACTGTTATTTTGTGAAAGTGACAGGAAATCTCTTAACCGAGTGGACTTAACAGTCTTATTTGTAAAACCCTCTAGCAAGGTGACATTCTGATTGAGTGTTTGAAATCCTTTAACAAGGTCACTTCTAACAGGATGAAGATCCTAATAGATTTGAGGGAAATCCCTTAAACAGGTCACATCTAGCAATGTGTTTGTAATCTTTAACAAGATTTGCTTTTAACCGAGCATACTCTAGAAGAGTATATTTCTTAGTGGGTCTGAAATCCCACAGTGATTTTTCCCTATTTGGGTTTCCACATTAAATCTGGTGTTATGAGGTTTATGATGTTTATATGCTTTTGAGTTTGCATGTTTAACAGTTTTGGTTATATTACTGAAGTATATGTTATCGAGGTTGAATCTGATGCTTTTATAGAAGATTAAGTTTGTATGATTCACCCTCCCCCTCTCATCTTGTTGGTTATTGGATCTGTACTTACATTTAGTATCAGAACTATCATTTTAAAAAAGAAAGATTTAAATTTATTCGAAATAGAAATAATTTAATCTTTTTTGCTTTTTGGAATAGAAAGGTTAACTTTAATTATTTAAGAAAATCAATTTTGATTAGAAAAGTGAGTTTTATTCATATTTATTTTATATAGTGTGTAAGATTGATTTTGAGAATTTAATTTAATTAAAAATATTTTACCCTCATTAATATTGTGAAATGCAACTATTAGCTTTGTTAATTAAAAATTAAATGAGGGAGAAAAGCATTTCTTTTAATTAACTAAATTTATAATCTCAATGCATAAACAATTCAACTATGAGATAATTCCATAAACTTAATTAATTAATTAATTAAATTAAGTTGCAATCTGCATGATATTAGATAAATATTTTTATTTAAATTTTAGTGGAAAAATAAATTAGATTAATTATATTTATTGTTGCTAGAATTTTAAATAAATTAATTAAAGAATAAATAAATAAAAAATGAATAAAAGAATTAATTGGAATTAAAGTATTGTTTTAGTTTTTTATTTAGAAAATTAATTAATTTGCATGAGAAAAGAAAAGAAAGAATAATGATTTTTAATTATTGCATGTTAGCTTATCTTTTGTTATAAAATTAGAAAATAAAATAAAATAACTTTTATTCTAAATTTAGGTTTTTGAGAAAAAGCTATTGAACCTAGAATTTTAGTTTAAATAGGGAATAGGTCTTTATTTTAGATACATGGGAAACAGGTCAAGAATTTAGGTGAAGAAATTTATTGGAAGCTTATTGAAAAGATTAGGGCTCTTCTATAGATTTCTTCTAGGAAAGCTATACCAGGTTGTGGCTTCTTTGATTTGTTGGTTTTTAAGAAAATAATTCTATTTTTCTCTGAATGGTGTGTGTGTAAATTATTTGTCAGATCCAAAACCCTGTTCTAGTTAATTTAGGTTTTGATTTAAAATTCTTGCCTGATGTTAATTTTCTAGTTAATGGGAGTAATTTAATTTTGAGAAAATTAGGAAAATTATTATGAAAATTATTTAGTATGCATGGAAAGATCTCATTAGTTTATGATGAAATTCAAGTGTGTTATTAAATTAGATGCATGACTCAAATTTTGATGAAAAGTATGAACGAAAGGTATGAATAAACCTTAATGGAGGAACTTTATCTTGTGATCTATATTTTGTCTTCCTGAAAGAAATTATCCTTGTTTAAGAATTATCTCATTATTAAGATAATAAACTTAATTGGATTTATTTGTGTGAGTTAAGTTAAATGTGTAATTAAGTAATCACATTGGGAAACTCTTTAGGTGTTAGTTGATGTCTTCTGCTATGTAATCTGTACTTTGATATCTTATTGTATCTTTATGTTGTGTCTTATTTAAAAATAAATTTTGTTACACTCCATTCATGTGTTTTAGCTTTATTCCTTCGGGGTTTCTTGGAGGGGCATTACATATTGTTTAGAAAATAAGGAAAATTATTGTAATCCTTATTTCTACACACATTAGCAGTATGTCCTTCCTTGAGATAATTAAAGAAAATAGGTTTGAACTTTTTCTTACCTTTATTTTTTGGTGTCGATTGCTTCTTTGATACTCCATCTTTTTTTCCAGAGGTCTCACCTTCCTCATAACTAGAAAAACCAAGTCTAGTGGTATTCTTTACCAGTTTTGCAGATTCAAGGTTTTGTTCTAGCTTAACAATACTCTTATTAAATTTGGCAAGTATTTCCTTTGACTCAGTGAGTTCCTTGGAAATAGCAACATTGGATTCCTTCAAGGTTGCATTCTCAGAAATAGCCATGTTTAGTTCACCTTGCATTTCTTCTTTTCCCACTTTACTCTCTTGGTCATGAGCGGTAAGTGCACTGATTTCTTGATTCAACTTGGAGATCTCATGATCTTTGTCTTTTACCAGATCTTCAGCTTTCCTTCGATTCTCAAGCTCTTGACACATTCTAATAGTTAGTCCTTCTAGTTCCCTTCTCAGGTTAGCATTAGATTCATTTAGTTTTTCAACTTCTTCAACTAGGGCTTCCATGTCTACTTCATTAGAAGAACTATTTTCAGTAAGCTCCATTAGTTTCTCAGCATGCCCTCTTCTCTTTGCTAGAGAGGCTTTGTATTTGACTTTGAGTTCATCAAAAGCTTTCTCAGTCTGAGTAAGACGATGAGTAAGCTCTCTCATAGTGTATTCCCCCATATCTCCTTCCAAGTGGTTAAACTTATAGAAAGGTTTGCTCTGATACCAATTGATGAATACTAAGAGTGGGGAGTGAATTAGTATACCAATAAATACTGAACTCAAACACTTAAACAGTTTAGCAGTAAACCGGTATAATAACTTTACTAACAAACTGGTTAAAACAAATGCAAACCAAACAACAAATAAGGCATTCATCCATAGGAGCACAATCACCATAACACAAGAGATTTTGACGTGGAAACCTAAATGGGAAAAACCACGATGAGATGAAACTCACAAGTGACTATCTGCATAATAGTAACCAGACCGGTTAAGGTCATACAATGTTCTTCACCAGAATAGATCTTTTTAGGAATCTCAATCTCTATTAGGAGATAAGTCTGATTAAAGACTACCTTGTGAGAGGATTTCAGATCCACAGTTGTGTACCACCTTGTTAGAGGATTTACAAAGGATTTGCTAGGCCTACCCAATTAAAGGTTTCAGACTTGTCGAAGATGTGAGTAATCAACAAGTGAGTGATCTAAATACTAGCACAATATGCTTGGTTAGATCCTTGATAGCTCATTGTTAATGCACATTTAGCATTACTTCAGTCTTCAATATCTCCACACTCTATTTCTTCACACAAACCTAATCTTCTTCTATAATCACACATAAAAAAACCTTATCAAACACTTTGAACCCTAACAACTCCTAAAACCCTAGACATGATTTCCTTATAAAGGAATCTGATTTCATGTCGGTCCAATAGGATTACATTGAAAGTTCCTAGGTTCAGTCTATCTAGACACATTTGGTAACATGATATAGAATCACCACCAAAGTGTCTATGGATGATAACTCATCACAAAAATACCGGTTGGTAACTCATCATAGAGTAATACCAGTTCATACACTTACCGATTACCGGTTTGTCAAAATGAAGACTGGGAAAAATGATAACAACCGCTTTGGTCCTTCGTACCACTTTGGGATCCTCGAACCGCTTGAGGTCTTCATACCACTTTGGGTCCTCATACCGCTTGAGATCGGTAAACACTTTCTACAAAACACCGATAGTCTAAAGACTATAATACATAATACCGGTTGGAACAAATACCGGTTGGGCATAACTCATACATGCAAAAATTGATCTCAAAGTAAGTGTGTGTCCATCAATGACAATCACAACATAATCATCAAAAATGCCAACAAATTCACAGTATCACAATATGAGAGAAATTTCTTTGAGCTACTACCTTATGTGGATTACATGAAGGATGAGAAATTGCTAGTTAACTATTTTATCAGAGGACTGAATGCCAAGATAGTAGGACCCATATGTATGGCAGCTCCAGGGAAACTTCAGGTTACCATGGAGAAGGCCTTATTAGCAAAGGAGATTCAGGGTAAGCCACGGTATACACGAGATCGATTTTAGAACCAAAACCGTGCACCACAGTCATTTGGGTTTTAGAAACCCCATTGGAAGGGAACTTATAGACATTCTTTGGGATCCTAAAAACCCCCTCACCCTCAGCAATAGTCTCAATAGAATCTGTGACATAGGCCTCCAAAAGGGTATTAGGGCTTTAAGCCCAAACAGTGGTAGACATAGGGTCCTAGACGTGATCAGTGACCATAGGTTCCATACACACCTCCGACACGGACTCAACAGGCCACCAAGGGTGGTTATAGTGGATCTAGTAGGACAGGAGGACAATAGTATTCTAGGCCATAGGGTGTTCAGATTCAGACACGTGGCACTTGCCTTACTTGTGTTGCCATTGGCCATATGGTGAGAGAGTGCCCACAGGGATAGATGGTAGGTAGTTAGCGCATGGTAGGTTAAGAACCTACAGTTGGGGACATGGGTAAGTCCCACAAATTTTTTTGCAGTGGTTGATAACTGCCAAGATGAGCATCAGACCATAGTTATAGAGGCCACATTTATGATTAGAGGTAGTAGTGTTACTATCCTATTTGATTCAGGAACTATTGATTCTTTTATTTCTCCATTGGTTGTGGACCGTTGTGGGCTAGTGGCAACTAGGTTGGATGTTAGTTGGGAAGTTAAGTTAGCTTCAGGAGCTAGAGTGTTCGTTGAATCCATGGCTAGGGATTGTTAGCTTTAGATTGGGAGTATGGCCACCATAGAAGACCTTCAAGTTACACCAATAGGATCTTATGTCATTGTTCTTGGCATGGATTGGCTATATGCCCACAAAGCCAAGATGGAATTTCAGCAAAAGAAGATTGAGTGTGTTGATGATCATGGTACTTCCACAGTGATTTCAAGAGTTTAGAGACCCATATCACTTCATATGATCTCTGCTATGTAGCTTAAGCAGAGCATGCGAAAGGGATGTCAATTATTTGCCATCACTATTAGTGACAAAGAAGAAGAGGATGAGAAGGAACCCTCACTTGATGATCATCATATTCTTAAGGAGTTTGTGGATGTTTTTCCTTCCAAGCTACTTGATATACCACCTCACAGAGAGATTGATTTTCATATAAACTGTGTACCACAAACTGAGCTAGTATCAAGAGAACCTTACAAAATGACCACTAATGAGCTTAGTGAGCTCAAGATTCATCTTGAGGAACTTTTAGAGAAAGGGCACACTCCTCCTAGCATCTCCCCTTGGGGTGCACTAGTCATCTTCGTAAAGAAGAAGGATGGATCCCTACGATTATGTATGGACTACCAAAAGTTAAAAAAGTTACCATTAAGAACCAGTATCCATTACCTAGGATCGATGATTTATTTGATTAGTTACTGGGTGCCAAAGTGATTTCAAAGATAGGTATGAAGTCAGGGTACCATCAGTTGAGGATAGTGGAAAGTGATATTCATAAAACTACTTTTTGAACTAGATATGGCCACTATGAGTTCATAGTAGCACATTTTGGCCTTAGGAATTCTCCAACAGTATTCATGAGTCTCATGAATGGTGTATTCTGCACCTTCCTTGACAGATTCATGATTGAGTTCCTCGATGATATATTGATATATTCTCAGAATGAGGAAGAGCATGAAGAGCACTTGCATCAGGTATTGCAATGTTTGAGAGAGAATCAGTTGTATGGAAGCTTGTCTAAGTGTGCCTTCTTTCGTACAAAGGTCCGATATTTAAGACATGTCATATCAGGTGATGGGATCTCAGTTGACCCATCAAAGATTTGATCTATAATGGATTGGTCAATGCCAACCAGTGTGTCAGAGGTCACAAGTTTTATGGGCCTAACAAGGTATTATAGATGCTTCATTGAGGGGTTCTCCAAGGTTGCATACCCTATTACATCTCTTTAGCAAAAGGGAAATAAATTTGAGTGGACAGAAAAGTGCGAGAGGGACTTTCAGGAACTCAAAAGGGCACTTGCTAGTGCACCTATTCTCATTGTGTTGAATCCCTCAATCCATTTTGTGGTATGCATAGATGCTTCCTTGGATGGTTTAGAAGTAGTACTTATGGAGGGTGGTTGATCTATTGCATATGAGTCTAGGAAACTTAAGACTCATGAGCTTAACTACCCTACTCATGACGTTGAGCTTGCAGTAGTGGTGCACACACTAGTGAAATGGAGAAATTTTCTTTTAGGACATCGCTTTGAGCTTCATTTTGATCATTAGAGCTTGCAGTACATATTTACTCAACCTAACCTTAATGCACGTTAGAGGAGATGGATAGAATTATTGTGTGAGTATGTTTTTGATGTTCACTACATCAAGGGGAAAGAGATCATAGTTGTAGATGCATTTAGTAGGAGATGTCATGAGTTATACTCTATGACCACAAATACAGATTTGAGAGATCGCATATTGTAGCACTTGCCTGAGGATGAGTGGTATTTAGAGGTGTGTCAAGTAGTGCAATCTCAGAGGGCCCTAGAAGAAAAATATGTAGATTATTCTTTGGAGTCCGATGTACTACTATGCCATAGGGGGTGCATTTATTTACCTTATTCTAGGAAATTATGAGATTTCATTACGATTGAGGCTCATAGAGCATCCTATGTAGCAAATCTTGGGTAAAGAAGTTGCATGCAGATTTGAGATAGTTGTACCACTAGATGGGTATGCGGCAACACATTTCAAAGCTAGTAGCCTGATGCCTTGAGTGCCAGAGAGTTAAGTGGAGCACTACCATCCAGGTGGATTGCTCTAGTCTCATGCGATACTAGAGTGGAAGTGGGATACAATTTTGATGGATTTCATCATTGGTCTTCCTATGTCATCTCACCATCATGATGCCATCATGGTGATAGTTGATAAGTTGACCAAAGTGGCTCACTTCTCACCTGTCTGAATTAATTTTACAACTCTAGCAGTGGTACAGGTGTTCTTACAGGATATTGTCAGACTTCATGGCATTCCATGTAGGATCATTTCAGATAGGGATTCCCTCTTTACTTATTCCTTTTGGAAGGCATTACAAGCAGCATTGGGTACCAAACTCAACTTTAGCACAACCTATCATCAAAAAATGGATGGATAAATAGAGAGGGTGAACCAAGTATTGGAGGATATGCTCCATATGTATGTCATGGATCATTAGACTAGATGGGAAGAGTACCTTCACTTGGTGGAATTTGCCTATAACAATGGGCATCACACTTCCTTGAGGATGCCACCATATCAGGCATTGTATGGAAGACCATGTAGGACACCTTTGAGGTTGGACCGCATTGAGAATAAAGTAGCCATTGGTCTAGAGTTAGTTCATGATATGGAGCAGCAAGTGGATTTGATTAGACAACACCTTAAAGAGGCTCATGATAGATAGAAGAAGTTTGCAAATGTGAAGAGGATAGATCGTAGCTACATGGTTGGAGATAGAGTCTTCTTGAGAGTGTGATTACATAAGAGTCCAATCCATTATGGAAAGGGTTCTAAGCTTGTACCTTGCTTTGTTGGACCATTTGAGATCCTAGAGAGGATAGGACCAATTGCTTATCATCTATCTTTCCCACCTAGCCTATCATGCATCCATGATGTGTTCCATGTGTCTGTACTGAGGAAGTATATTTATGATGAGTCTCATATTCTAGATTGGGATGCCCTGCAGGTGGAGTCAGATGGGCATCTAGCTTTGGAGCCCATTTGATTTTGGCTTGCCAGATGCTGTCTCTTCGAGGCCGAGAGCTCAATTAGGTTAGGATCCAGTGGGATTGTTATGACAAGGTTACAACATCATGGGATGATGTAGCATGGATGAGATCTTAGTATCCCCATCTTTTTGATGAACTCCAGGGGGAGGTTCATGCCTAGGGGGGGAGAGTGTGAGGCCCTACCCCGAGCCCGTTATAGCACTTCTTTATTTTTCACTATGGACTTATCATTTGATACATTACTTTGATGCACTATGGATTTTGAGACTATTTGATAGATGATTTGATATCATTGGATATGATACATCCCATATTATGTTTGATTTCAGTACTTATGTTGATGTTATGATGATTCATGTATGCATGCCTAGTTGATAATTGCTTATTATGATTCAATGATGTTTCAATTTAGTAAATAGTTACATATGGATTGTTAGGAAAGTTAATTAGATTCCATCCTTATTGTTCTTTGATTAAGGGATCGAACCATGATATGATGTGAAATTGGATGATATGTGTTTTAAAGTGTTTTCTTTTATATATGTATGCATATTGTTTTGGACCTACTGATGTGTGGATTGAGATGTGTAGGATATTAATCCATGTGACCATCAAAACACAAAGGAGAACTAGAGCCAAACCTATGTACGATTGTGAAGACAAGGTTTTTGTTTTTGGAGAGACAATACCTTGTTTGTAAAGTGTTTATTTTGTATAAGTAAATGAATGTGTGTGTGTTCAATTTATTAAATTTTAATTTAATTTCTCCTTGAAAAAGACATGTCCAAGTATATGTTGATGTGTTGTATTTTATGGTGTCACTTGACACTTGTAATGTGTTGTGGGTTGGCATGTGACATGTCTTTGAGAGGGAAATATGAAAACCAATTCATTTTCAAATCCCATTTAGTGTTCCCAAAAGACAACTTGGTTAGGGAGCCCTTGGAATGGTCAAATCAAGTTTGACCCGTAGGTAAACTTTAGGTGGGTTTTTGGGGGATCAAACTAACTCCTATTGTTATAGTTAAGTCATCTTTAAAGGCCCACTTGATATACCTATGGGTAAGGGACCTTTTTGAGATTATAACCACTCACATGTGATTGCCAAGTCACTTCAAAAGTGACCTTTTCTTGATGGATGAAAATCAAATTTTAGAAGATTGGGTCTTGGTAAGACAACCTTCCATTCTTGTGTTGGATGCACTCCCCCACCTTACACTTACCTTTTCAGTTTCCTCTTTTAGAAGCCTTGTAAGAAGGTTGGGAAGACCAGCCTATGATCTCTCACCATCCTCTTCCAAGGAAGTTGGAATGTGTAAGGAGAGAGTCTACTTAGGAGAAAAATTCAAACTTAGAATTTTTATCACCCACTCTCCAATCTTGGAGATCAAGAATAGTTGAAGGAATTGAATTTATAAGAAGAAAATTTAGTAAGGAAGATTGTATTTGGTGGGTCTTGTTGGTTTGGGTTGGAGGCGCTTCATCAAATCTCTCATCTTATTCCATTGCAGGAGTTAAGGTTTGGTGCATTGTCACCCTTAGGTTTTAAATGCATTCTGGTTGTTCTTGTGAAAATTTGTATGTGTTAAAATATTGTGTTTGCAATTTGAGTGTTGTGTTATTTTGAATATTGGTTGAGTTATTTCTTTTTGTTAAATTCTTATTTATGTATTTTGTTATGGGAGTTAAGACCAAACTCACCCTTGGGAGGGTAGAGTAGTCCTGGGTTGAAGAGAGTTTGACATTCATAGGGTGTAGAGTCTCTCTTCCGGGAAGAGAGGGAAACAAGGATTTGGGATCCTTGTTACATTTTAATTGTTAAATTTGGGGTCAGAAGGGAAGATTTGGCTTTAAATATTTAGGGGGTCATAAGGGGTTTATTTTTGTGGTCATGAGAGACCCTGTTTGAAAGGGATTTTGGCCTTGTGATGACCTTAGGTTATTGTTGTATACTTGCAGATCTCCCCATGTCTAGTCCACCTTCACCCACTTTAAAAATGTCATTTTGATGGCTATGTGTTAAGCTTGGGATGATAGTTTTGTGTTGAATGTATTCTCTTATATTTTGAAAATTGTGAGTTACTTGCTTGTAACTTGTTTGGCACCTAGTTCTCCCAAGCTCGGGGGTGGCCTCTTCTAGGCCTAGGTTGGGAGGTGAGCCTCCATGGTCACAACCAAAAGAATATGTATTTGTAGGTTTGCTTGTTGGATGTAGGAGATGAAAGAAAGAAAAAATTATGTGTGACTGATTGAGAAATGCTCCTAGTTGCAACTTCAAGACTATTTAGTTATGATTATTAGTGAAAAAGAATGTAAAAGAATTTAGATTCATTTTTATTTCTCTTACGTACTACTTTGTTTCAAGAGAAAAAACATGTAAAGAAAAGATATCGTTTCATTAAGTTCTTGTAGTTAGAAGCAAAGGAAAAGAGACAAGGAATGAATAGTATCATTCTTGTATTTCTTTATTGTTGTATTTCTTGTTTGAATAAATACAAAATAGGAGAGATTCATATTCTATTTATTAGCACTAGGATGATGAGATTCAAATTTAAGATGTTGTCAAAATGAAGAAAACTTTGCAAAGCTCTAAGTTTGTATTACATTTATTTACAATCAATTTAAACTCATAGAATGTTTCCTTTCTTGAAAGCTCATTTTACAAAAGTAAATTGAGGAAAAGATAGTATCTATTTACAACATTTGTATTGTATCAATATAAGAAAAAATAAATTACTTAGATAAAGAAATAGATTTCAATCCATTATATTTCTGTTAATGTGTTTTAAATCTGTTTATTAGTTAATCTAAAAGATTTAAACAATACATTACCATTTCATTTGTTCTCATGAAACTAGTAATATTTAAATCTGAAAGAAAATTTATTTGAAGCTTTTCTATTATTCATCCTGCAACTAGTAAATCTGGAAATAAAAATATAATAGAAGATATACATTTCACTATAGGAATTTTAAAGGAATATATATGTGTGTGTGTGTGTGTGTGTGTGTTTAATTCAAACCCTCCATTATAACAATATAGAAAACTGATTTAAATCTCAGAATCAAATAAATTAGAATACTTATATATTGTTTTTTTTTAAAAATAATGCCTTGTAAACTTTTTAACGTGACTAGCGATGCTGGTATGACATGCCTTCCAGCTCCACGTGAAACACTTTTGATCCGGAGCTATGAACCAGTGAGGTCACAACCGGGGGACCTCATCCCCACACTTCACTTGTTCAAACTTGTGAACACAATGGCCCAGCGAAGACACAAGGCCTGCGAGCACAATGGCCCAACAAAATTTTGAACCTTGGTGGCCGCTTCACCAACAAACTATTTTAACTGCGACACTACATGTCCAAAGATAGAATACTTATATATTGTTATATATATATCAAAAGAAACAAACTAATTTTTAAACTCCATCATAAACTGTGTATCTGATATACAAATTAGATTGTATATTCATCTATGACTTCATATGTATATATATACACACACACACACACATACACATACACATACACATACACATACACATACACATACACATACACATACACATACACATACACATACACACATACACATATACATATATATATAAATATATATACATATATACAAATACATATATATGTGTATATATGTATATATATATGTATATATGTATAGGTATACATATACACATACATATACATATGTATATACATATATATATGTATATACATACATATATGTATGTATATATATATGTATATACATATGTATATATATATATACATATAAATGTATATATATATATGTATATATATACATATATACATATGTATATGTATATACATACATATATGTATGTATATACATATGTATATATATATACATATGTATATACATACATATATGTATGTATATACATATACATATGTATATATGTATATATATACATATGTATATATATATACATATATATATATATATGTATATATATATGTGTGTGTGTGTGTGTATACATACGTATACCTATATATTTATATATACATACATATATATATACATATGTATATATATTTATATATATATGCAAATAAAATAAAAAAATGAAACTGTAAAGATTTTTTATAAAAAGAAATTCGAATGCAAAAAGAAGTTGGCATTATGTTTGTGGGGTTGAGCAGTGCCAGAGTGGGGCGACCTACTGTGAGGTCGCATGCACAGTGGCGTGACCCACAATGGGGTGACACATTTTGAAGCCATGCCCCACAGTTCCTGGACCCATAGTGGGGCATTCCACTGTGTGGCCACGTTCAAAGTGGCCGCAACCCACAATGGGCATGACCACTGTAGTGTCTCTCAGCAACCATGGCATCTATGCAAAACAAATTCTGTCGCCTCCCTCTTCGGCCATCCCAGCATTAAACCAAAAAAATATGAAAGTGAAAAAAAGATGCCCTAACTTATTAATAAGTTAGGACAAATTTTTAAAAGGGGATTTTAATGATATAAAAATATAAACTTAGGGTTTGCTTTTTAATAGAGTAAACATTTTAAAAATATATATGTATGTGTATTTGTATACATATAAAAGAAAGATTAAATATGTATATAAGTACATTTACATATATAATAAAATTAGTTGTTATGAATGAGGTGTATTTACAGGCATTATATTTGAGGTATTTGTATATATATATATATATATATATATATATATATATATATATATATATATATATATATATATATATATATATATATATATATATATATATACAAATATATATTCACACACACACACATTCATAAAACAATTGGATATGTATATAATACATATACACCTGTATAAAGATTTAAATGATCAATTTATGGTGTTGGGATATTAATGTTGGTAAACAAATACTTATGATTTTTAAATTAATATTAATATAATTTCAATTAATATTAATATAAGGAAATTATATTAATACTAATCTAGTAAAATTGAAGAATTACAATTGAATGATATAATTAACACAAGGGTTGTATTGGCATTATTTGAATTTTTTAATTAGCTTTAAATAGAAATGGGATTAATTAGTAATTATAAGAAATTAAAATATAACTCACTAGTAATTATATTTAAGGTGAACTGATTGGTTTTCAACACTTGGTTAAAATTTAATAAATAATTTAATTATTAAATTGCTTGTAGATTTGGGTGAAGTTTAAATGTCACCTCTAGGGGTTAATGTCTTTAATCTTATTTAAAGAAATATACCCTATTGAAAGATATTAAAGTGGGAAGCCTCAGGGGGGGGGGGGGGGGGGGGCGGCGTTACACTTCTCTACTTAGCCATTATATGTTACATGTTACCCCTCTACTTAGGAGCTAAATAAAATATTTTATCACTCACATTAAAGATCTCATTAAGTTGACACTTAAGTTATCGAATTAGTGAAACTAAGTGATCAACCCCATCTTAGTATTATGTAAATCACAAGTAATTATGGTTTAAAAAAAAAAAATTGTTGTTGTGTTTTTGCCCAAAAGTTTGGGCACTACACACTGCCTAGAGCTCACTGCCCAAATACAATAAGGGCTACAACTCGGAAGGCTCACTGCCTTACTGACTAATTACAATGATGAATTACAATAAAAAGAACTCCAAAATAGAATCTATAATGCTTAGATGAGTTTCAGTTGAGTACCAAATATACTGACTAGATCACCTCTGTTGTTCTGCTCTATTCTACCCTGTTCACTGTCTTAGTTAGTTACCAGATCAAGAATGCACACATGCAACTATGCCAAAAATGATTCTTGATCACCACTATCTTGCATACAATCATATCATCCACCAAAAAGATCATCTACACTAGTCTTATATATCCGTAATCACAAAATTAATCATTTACCATGTCATCCTACTAGTGTAACGTGTAGTCACATCTCGGCTTGATCGGATCACAAAAGATAAATGCAGATCACAAAAGATAAATGCGGATCAAAAAAACAACAATAAAATGATGTTATTATGTTGGCTCAATCAATCCAAACATGATTCAATACACTGCAATCACTGGAAAGCTTCCAGACCAAAGCTAATCTGTTTATCTTGAAATGCAGGTTATATGGCTGCTGGTTAACACTTGCTTCCAGTTAAGAAGAATTATGATTACCATATCGAATCTCCATGAAGAGTTGCCATCAATGACAATCCCAAACCAATAATCAACAATTAGAAGTCACCAGATGAGTGTCAATTGCCAACAATCCCCCCCTATGGCATTGATGGAAACACTCATGAAAAATGGCTAAGTGTTGAGCACTGTACATCGAATCAAAATAATTTCTAAGGCTTCCCCTTAGACGAAGAATTCTGAAGCTTGAAATTACACTCTTCTATATGGTGCATTTTTCACCTTTTCTCTCCCCCTTTGACAACAATACCAAAGATGGGGTGTTGTCCAAAACTTATATACAGAGATACTTGTTGGAGATTTTATAAATACTTGAAGATGTTAACAAAAATGGTCTTCAAAGATCCTAGGTGAGTGTCCCACCCATTCTTCAAGTTATCCAAAATTTTAATAAATACACTAAATATAGTGGCATGAATCTCTACTTCCTTCAGATCAGATGACACAGGTTGAGCCATTGCCTTCATACAATCTACTTTATTGTTTATCATGGCATCCAACCAGGGGGAAATTAAGTTGTGGAGTTCACCAACTCTCCTCAAAATTTTGTCCTTGTCCATATTGAGACTTGAGATCTGATAATTTAGAGCCAAAATCTATCCTTCAACGCTGCTGGTTGAAGCTACATTGGGATCAAAGGACTATGAAATATTAGCAACTTTTCCCTAGCAAACACTTATTTGCTTGTCTATATCTACAGTGAATTTAGGAAAAATTAGACAAGACTTGTATAGTTTACCACCTTCTATCAGGGTATCTGAAATAACCTGCAAACCTTTATTCAATCTCACCCTATCATCCTCAATCAACTTCCAGAATATCTACATCCTTACATCCTTAAATCTAAAACTCACTTAGTAGCAGACTTCTCTAAAGAATCAAAACTAGTATTTACACTATTAATCAATTGAAACATTTTACCAGAGGGGATAGCATTAGAATCTAACTATACATTCATAGTCACCTTCTGCATAACATTAACCGACATCAAAATGAGCTTTTTTTCTTCTGAATCAGACTTCACCAGATCTTGGCTATCCTGGGCTTGAACAGTAGCTGCGACCATTAACTTATCAGCAGGGGACATCTATCCAAGGTTCAGTGGACCATCTAGATTAATGGAGATTTGAGGTCAAGTGCTTGTGACCGGAGGAGTATCAATTGTTGAATCAACAAATCCTTTTCCCTTGTCTACCTTTGTAGCCTTCACCTTTACACCCTCAACTTCCTTTTTCTCTTCTCAATCCCCTTTATATTGTGCACCAGTATTGCCACTTGATGCAATATCATCCTTTTGGATCTCAAGGGTTACTGAACTATCTACTACTAAAGGATTATCACCAGCCTCAACATCAAGATTTGTGTTGCCTTAATCTTCCCGATGTTCCTCAGTCTGAGTTTCACCCTTCTGATCATTGGAAACACCTTTCTTTTCTTTTGGTTGAGAAGACTTAAATGCATCTTTGTATAGAGGATCATTTACAATTATTTTTCTGCATGTCTTATGTCTCCTTTCTCACCTCTTCCACTCTTCCATTCATTAACCTATTCTATTTTTGCTTTTGAACTCTTTCTTATTGTCTTCCTCAATAAGTCTTTTGACTTCATCATGGGTGATACAGGTGCAAACATTTATCATCTCTCTTTCTTTCATCTCCTTATATATTCTACTGGTAGTTAGTCTCCTTGCATTAATAAGATTGTATAGGTCCTTAGGAATACTCTTGTCTAGCTTGATCAATTTTTTGCTAAAATTGTGCAAGTATAGAACAATTGCTTCTTCTACCTTTCTCTAATCAACCTCATTCAAATTTGCATAGCACACTCTAATATTCTTCAAATTACCATCCAAAATTATCTCATCAATTAACTGATCTGTTGATAGTGGAGGAATAGTTGTGTATTTACCTTGCAAATTACTAGATTCAAGGTCTTTGTCAAGTTGAGTTTTAACTTGTCTTCCTCTCTTGGGTCTTTTGATAGGGGTAGGTTCAGCTTTTTCTTTCTTACTTTGTTGGGCTCCATCAGACTATGACTTCCTCACCACTCTAACAAATTCACCTTTCTTTTTAGCCTTGCCTGCTGCCTCCTTTGACTCAGTCTTAGAGGCCACCGAAGATACAACAACATAAGTCCATTTGGGCTTCTCCTTTTGCTTCAACACTCCCTTTCTGAATGGGCTCTATCCTGAAGATGGTGCCACCAGAGCAGGGGCAGACTTGGTCTCCTTTGGTTGAGCTTTGGAGGGAGCTGGGTCAACCTTAGGCTTCTTGGTTTCCTCTTTGACCTCCATCTATGCATGTTTTTTTTGTTACCTACTTTACCTCCCCCTAGGTGAAACCCATCTGAACTGCCACTTCCTCAGCCATCTTTGCAACTTTCCTTTTCCTAGTAGGTGTAGTGAATTGTTTGTGCAATTCAAGGTCTTTCTCCTTGAATGTTCCAAATCTTCATTCTTTAGGATCAACCAGTTGGCTCAAAAGGTGTTGAGCATATTCCTCAAGCATGATAGAGTCAACTTCATACCCCATGGGCATGATCCACACTGTCCTAGGCTCCACAACTTCCATTTGACATTGATCTTTATCAACCATGAAGCAAATAGTTTTCTCATACTTCTCTATAATCTTTTTAGGTATTCTTTCTTTGTTTTTCATTATAGATTGGAAATAATTGAAATAACCCCAGAGAGCAGGTATTCTCATCGTAGCATCTCCTATACCCCACAATACCTCTTTGATTTTCATTGCCACCCATCTATCATAGGCCCATTGGACCTTTCCTTTCACACTGGGTATCTCATTCAAGAAATATAAGGCCAAGAAAATAAGAAGAGTTAATATTTAAAAGTGTGCTTCTTATATTGCTTGATCTTCTTCAAATTACTCAACAACTCATTCAGAAGGACTGTACACAGATCATACCTCATGTCATTCTTCAACATCTGATATGCAGAGTATATGGCAGTTCCAAAGACGGAGTTGTGTCTGCTAGATTGGTAAACTTTGTATCTGACCACCATTGATGCAAACTTTACATCATGCTCCAAGATGTCATTTATGGTCATTTCTCTGCTATTGAATTTGGAACTAGTAGTGGCTATCACTATGTAATTCAACACTTTCCTTAGGCCATGTACTTCACCGATTTCATTGAGGCATGTCACAGCTTGAATTGCCTATTTGGTGATCTTGTGAGACCTATCAAGTCACGTGAACTCATCATGGACTCGACTGAGAATAAACCAGATCCACTCTGCTTCATCAAACAATGAAAAATGGATGAACTAAGAAAAACCCTTGTCCTGAAGAACCTTATATTTTGGTTTGAGATTTACCAAACTATCTGCCAAGAGTTTGTTATAAAGGTTTAACATGACAGCATTACCAACATCCTCGAGATCACAATGGATGTATGCCCTAACGTCTTCATTGTTAAGGATGTCATAGGGTACCAAAGAAAATGCACCTTCTGGATTGTCTTCAACAAACTTGAAAGGGTGTTTCTTGAAAACTAGTGTTTCCCTATCCTTAATCTCGACAACCAATGGGGTAGCAATACCAAAACTTGAAGCAATTTCGAAATAAGGGTTTGCGAAAATTGATAGTTTGGCACATATAAATACCTTGATTCGCAAACTGGCACTGGAATTCACTTTAGGATCATTGAAATCATTGTTGAAATTGCCAAGTCACTTTTCTCTGCTTCTCTACACTATTTGCTTGATCACATTGTGATGAATGAAGCCTTCAAATGCCTTTTTAACCTTTGAAGACCTAATTATTCATTGTAATAAATGTTGCAATCAGTTATCTCACTTTTCATGAAATTGCTTATCGGAGCATCAAATCTTCATTGAAACTTCTGGATAACATCTGCATGTTCAATTTGAGCCTTCTACAACCTTTTAGAATTGATTACAGTTCATTGAAGAGGAGGTTCTTATAATCTACATGAAAGGTTCCCCATAAGGCATAAAGCCCTAGTTACCAGATGAAGTTCCTGCACCGGATCTGGGTGCAGATCCATTGTCTGCTTTAGATTCATCTTTCCTGGCCATCTTCTCATGTTTTTCTTTAATTTCTTCTACCTTTTCCTTTCCCTTCTCATTTGATTTGTTTTTGTCTATCAGAGCACTGTTCTTGCTTCTGTAGTACTTTGCAATGTGACTGGTTTTGATGCATGCAAAACAAACAACATTTCTCTACATAGGTATGAAGTTCATCTGATTTGATCTCATCTTGCACTGGTTAGAGATATGTCCAAACATCCCATAGTCATAGCACCTCTTGTTTTGGAAGTTATTCATTACTTCTCTACACATATTTGACTTGTGACCAAAATTATTGCATATGAAACACTAACCGGTAAAGGTAGGAACATTGTTCATTCCATTATTCATCCTACTTCTGCATTGATTCACCATATGACTGAATTTATTGCAAGTAAAGAATCTACCATTGAATTTATGAGCATTAGGTTGTCTTACTAGAGGATTCTTGCTCTTGTTCAGATCAGGTTTTCATTGCTTTGTCTAGATCTAGAGGATTCACCTTTCTTAAATCCAAGTCCTTGCATGTCCTTCCCATGTCTCTAACTTTCCAGCATCTCATTGTAGGATTTTGCCAAGATCAAGGGCATAATGAAAAGCATAAAAGAGACAATAGAATGACAAGAACAAACAGTATTCTCATCAATAAGCAAAATGATCAACTGGATTAACTAATACAATGAATAGAGGCCTGTTTATATAGGCAAGGCCATATGGATGTATGAGCACACAAATATGACATGTGGCTCAATGAGAAATAATGGTAGGTAAGAAATACTAAGGGTAGGTAGGAGAAATAATATAATATTCCACAAGAGGTGGATGACCAACCGAATGTGGAGTGTAACAACAAAATAAGACCACAAAAGGTGGAATATCTCCTACAAGCTCTATCCCTATGTGCACACTTCCCTAAGTGTCTCAAATCCAAACTACGAAGAGATGCATTATCCTAAGTTAACTTAAGTATAGTGTAATAATATCCTAAATGAATATGTATTTACACCAACACCCCCCCTTAAGTGCAACTTAGGGGAATGAAGACTCAAGTCAACAATGCAAGATGGGTCCCGGCTACTAGGCCATGATAGGTACCCATGTACAATATGCAAACGCAAGCAAAAATATGCAATGCAATCTCTCACAAATAGAGAAAGGGAGAAAACCCAATGGGAAAAAACTCCCCCCCAAAAGAGAGATGAATGTACAAAAGACTCTCAAAGAAGAAGGAAAAAACCTCAAAGAGGAAAAAGTCCCCCCCATAAGAGAGGAAGGAGAAGTCAGCTGACCCCCCCTAATGACACATCTTGCACCCCCAAGAGAGCTTGCAATTGCTAGAACTTACTCTTGATGAAGGGTTTGGTGAATATGTCAGCAACCTGCTCTGCTATAGGACAATACTGCAAATCAATGACCTGCTCCTGAATAAGCTCTCGGATATAGTGCATATGAATCTCGATGTTCTTGGTCCACTAGTGTTGGACCAGGTTCTTCGAGATCGTAATAGCACTCTGATTATCGCAATGTAGAACTATCGGCCATGGAGTGGTGAATCCAAACTCTATGAGAATCTACTAGAGCCAAATGGTCTCAGTCACTACATTAATAGTGCCTTGATACTCAGCCTCAGTCAAAGAGAGAGCAATAGCATGTTGCTTCTTGCTCTACCAAAAAATGGGGCCCGAACCAAGGTGAAAACTATAACCAGAAGTAGACTTATGATCAACTAGATCACCAATTCAATCGGAGTTTGTGTAACCAACCAAGCGAAGTCCTGTGCCTGGTTTATAGTGAATCCCATAGTGATGTGTACCCTGGATGTAATGAAGGATGCGTTTGGCAGCTTTCCAATGAAGCTCATGTGGATCTTGCATGAAGTGGGAAACCATGCCAACTGTAAATGAAATATCAGGGCATGTATGAGTCAAGTAGATGAGACTACCCACAAGCTGATGATACAAAGTGGCATCAACTAGTGGAGAAGAACACTAAGCCTCAAGCTTGACTCCTCAAAGAAAGGGAGTCAGGGCAGGCTTACAATCAGCCATATGAAAGCATGCAAGTAGATCAAGAGCATACTTGGGCTGTGATAGTGTAATCCTGGAAGGTGACTCTGAAATTTCTATCCCGAGAAAGTAGTGCAAAGGACCCAAGTCAGTCATAGCAAATCTATCATGCAAAGCAGATTTGACCCTGCTAATGATGGATGAAGTACTCCCTGTAATGATCAAGTCATCAACATAGAGCACAAGCATCAAGTGAGAGTCATCCTGTTGCAAAATGTAGACATTCAGATTGGAATGACACCTGGTGAACCCTGCAGAGAGAAGAAAGGAATCCATCTTGGCATACCAAGCCCTAGGGGCCTGCTTAAGGCCATAGAGAGATTTCCTTAGTCTGCAAACCAAGGAAGTATCCTGGATGAAACCCTGTGGCTGCTCCATATAAATCTTCTCATCAAGATCACCATGAAGAAAAGCACTCTTCACATCCATTTGATGTACAACCCAACCATGAGCTGCAGCAATAGCAAGTGTCAAACGAATGGAGTTCATCTTGCTATGGGTGCAAAGGTCTCATTATAGTCAACACCTGCAACCTGTGAGAAACCTTTCGCAACAAGATGAGGCTTATACTTATCCACACTACCATCCACTGCAAACTTGGTCTGATAGATCCACTTACATCGAACCATCTTTCTCCCCTTAGGGAGATGGACTAAATCCCATGTGTTGTTACTCATCAAGGAACTATACTCTTCCTCCATAGCTTGGTCCCATTCAAGAACCCCTGATGATTCCCTAAATGTCTATGGATTGGAAGCAGTAGCAATGAATGCATGTGGAAGATCCTGATGTTGTGATCGAGTTCTCTGAGTATCCAAAGGATCCCCAACAAGAGAACCCATGGACTCAAGTGTTTGTCAAGCCCAACGAGGTCTAGGTGGAGGTAGAGAATGAGGCTCCTCAACTACAAGTGGACCCTACGGAGGTGTAACCTTGCGAGTCAGAGTTGAGGGAGTCTCATCATCTGAATCACTAACATCACTATCCATAATGGAGGAAGATGGAGGAGGTAGAGAGGCTAAGCTAGGAGAGCTTTTCTCAAAGTGAACACTCCTCTCAATGAACACCTCATGTGTCTCTGGATCCATTAATCTGTATGCCTTAACACCCTCAGGATATCCAACAAATATGCATGACCAACTCTAAGGTTCCAATGCCTTGCATTTCTGCAGAGGTATGCAAGCCCATGGTGGACACCCAAAGACTCTGAAATATCTCACAATCAGTTTCCTACCAGCCCAAGCTTCAAAAGGAGTAATACCTTGCAAAGCTTTATGAGGAACCTGATTCTGGATGTGTGTGGCACAATTGATAGCCTCTACCCAAAAGTTGGGATCAAGAGAACGTGCATGTATCATAGAGCTAGCCATTTCTTTGAGAGTTCTATTCTTGTGTTCTGCAACCCCGTTCTGCTATGGAGTGTATGCAATAGAATGCTGAAGATCAATCCCCTCAAATGTACAAAAATCCTCAAGTCTCTTGTTCACATATTCCCTTCCATTATCTGTGTGAAGAATCTTGACCACTTTCCTTGATTGCTTCTCCACACGAGTCTTGAAGTCCTAGAAGGTGAACTTGGGACAAAGTGGGAGAATGAATAAAGCCTTGAGTTGTCATTGACTTGTCCCACTGCTACCAAGGCATCATCATCAAGTTCCTTTACCACAACTAAATCTGGTGTAAACTCAACCTTTTTCCCATTCCCATAGTGAGTGATTTGGTAGATGGAGAGAAGGTCGGTAGACAAGTTAGGAACATAGAGAACATTCTCAAATGTTCCATCATCCATGTCAATTGAACCTTTCCCTTCAACCTCTACTTGTGTGTCATCACCTATGTAAATGTGAGGTACCTTAGATGGCTCCAATGAAGAAAATTGCTCCTTTGTAGAACCCATGTGATATGAGGCACCCGAGTCAAGTATCCATTGCTATGAAGAACTTGTTGTAGCCACAGATGCTTGCCCTTTTCCCTTAGATTGTGAGGAAGAAGAAGGAGATGAATCCTTCTTTGTGTAGGTGGATGGCAAGTTGATGCTGTTTTTCTTGAGAAGATTGGTTAACTCATCAACTTGCTTTGCGTGGCATCGATGCTCATCGTTACCATACTTCTTGCAATATGGACAAGTTGGTTTATCCTTCTTAGGTGGTGTCCCCTTCTTGGAAGAGGATGAAAAATCGCCTTGTGATGGAGAGGATGATTGTCCTTTTTCCTGGTGTGGCTTAGACTTGGATTGCCTCTTCTTCTTGTTGGAATCTTTTCCTTGACTTCCTTGATTTCCTTGATTTGCTACCAAAGCCTTGGACTTTGAAGACTTGAGAAACCCCATGTTCAACAACTTAGTTTGTTCCAATATCAACATTTCTGTGAAAGCATCAAATGAAGGCATAACATAAGAACTCCCCACTGTCAAACAATGAGTTTGGAAGCTAGATACAAATGTTGCATATTTTGGTGCAAGCTTATCCAACAAGTTGAATATCAATTGAGCATCCTTTTTGTCAATTCCACAATCCTTAAGCTTTGCTCTTAGCTCATTTGCTTTGGTGACATAATCTTGGATTGTATCAAAACTCTTGGGATCCAAGTTGGTGAGCTCATTGTCAATCTGATAGCCTCTGATTTCATCAACGTGTCCATATAATTTCTGAAACATATCCCAAGCCTCTTTGATTGTTTTACACTTCTCAATGTGAAAAATGAGGTCATCTGATACATACTTGCGTAAGGGTCCAAGAGCCATGCAATTCTTTGTGAGCCATTCTAATTGAGCATTTGGATCAGCCTTAGGATCAAGTGGTGCTATTATTGTTCCATCTATGTAGTGTGTGAGACCCTTTTCCATTAATTTACTCCATACTTTAATTTTCCATTATGCATAATTATGTGGAGTTAAAGGTGGAAATTTATTAGGACTCATTGCAACAAGAATGGAAAGAGCACAAAGAGAGGCACAATCACACAAGACACCCCCCCAAATTCACTCAATCAAAGAACCACCCCCAAATGTGATGATTTTGGCACTTTATAAGTAGTGCATATACAATGGGCCACTTGCAAAAAATGGCAAAGTGGACTTTTGATTTACAATTTTACAACTGCCTTAATAAGGTCAAAGGAGTCTCAAACTGATAATGCAAGAGATCTTACTAAGACCCAAGCAATTTACAAGTACCTAATAGGCCAAATAAGACCAATATCTAAAAGTACAATGTCCACTTAAAATCTTTAAAATCTGATCATAGATTATGAAAGTAGATGAAAAAATAAGCACTTTCAAAAAAAATGGCACCTGAAAAGGAGGTCGTATGAGCTCAAACAAGGCCTTTGAAGTTGCAGAATTGAGGATTAGACAGGTACAGCTGAGAGAATCCAAAAATTCCAAAAAAATTGTACACCAAAATCAGAAAATAACTACACCACTATGAAGATCACAAAATTTTAGCCCATTTCAAAAAAAATTGCACCAAAAAAGGAGCAAAAATGAGCAAGATATGGCCTTTCAAAGTTGGACTGCAAAACTAAAAAGCTCAATGGAGAGGGGTCAAAAAATTTCCAAAAAGTACTGATGTGGCACTGATTTCAGCAAGTCACTGTGTTAAATTTGACGACCGTATGACCATCGCAAAACTTCACCTCTCTGCTGAGTGGGCGTCCGTATTGTACAAACTACTGACTAGGCATATGACTGTGTAAGTTGTACCGTACAGATATGACATGGCTATGCAAGGGTACAGTTTCCCTGTGGGCCAAGGGGTGCCTACTACGTGGTAGACACGGTTTTTGCCTGGTTTAGGTGGTCGCCGATGGAGGAAGCGGCCAGAGTTGAGGGGTCGGCGGCGGCTGGGAGTAGAGGCGGCAGGTGGCAGTGTTGGAGCCGAGAGTGGTCGCTGGAGCCAAGGAAGTAGCCGTGAGCAGAGACGGGTGGGTACGGCATGGGTGGCGGAGACCGGTGGGTGATGGTACGTGGTGCATCAGTGGCGGGTACAATTGGTACGCCTGCAACACGCAGAACATGCAGGTACGGGGGGGTCAAAATAGGTTGACTTTATAGTCAAAATTTATGGAAATGGCCTCCTAGATTCAACGGTGATGTCCAAATCACTGTATGATGTCCCCAAAAAATGAAGATCCCCAAATCCAAAAATAGAAGCCTTCCACGATGTCTCCAAAAACCAATCAATGAAGCCCCAATAGCTCTAATACCATGTAGGATTTTGCCAAGATCAAGGGCACAATGAAAAGCATGAAAGAGACAATAGAATGATAAGAAAAAACTGTATTCTCATCAATAAGCAAAATGATCAACTGGATTAACCAATACAATGAATAGAGGCCTTTTTATATAGGCAAGGCCATATGGATTTATGAGCACACAAATATGACATGTGGCTCAATGAGAAACAAGGGTAGGTAAGAAATACTAAGGGCAGGTAGGAGAAATAATATAATATTCCACAAGAGGTGGATGACCCACCGAATGTGGAGTGTAACAACAAAATAAGACCACAAAAGGTGGAATATCTCCTACAAGCTCTATCCCTATGTGCATACTTCCCTAAGTGTCTCAAATCCAAACTACGAAGAGATGCATTATCCTAAGTTAACTTAAGTAAAGTGTAATAATATCCTAAATGAATATTTATTTATACCAACACTCATCAAGCCTTGCTAAGATATCTTTGAATTTCTCTTTTTAATAATTAGCAGTAGAATGTTCATCCCTTAAGGAAACAATTTGTCTTTCAATTTCTTGACCATTATTCATTGATTGTGTCAGCTCAAGCTTCAACTGAACATTCTCATAGGTAAGCCCAAAACATTCATCATCTCTTTCCTTCAATGATTGTGCTAGATTCTCTTCTTTCTTCTTCCAGTCCTCAATCTCCTTAGTTAGCCTCATCACAATGGATTGCATCTCTTCTTCAAGGCAACATTCTCTCTCTTAAGTTTATCACATTTATTAGCTTTACCCTGATTTTCTATGTTTTTATCTTCTTTCTCCTTCATCTTGTCCATCAATTCTTTTCTTTTGTCTCTTGAAGTGCTCACTTGATCCTTCAATTCATCAATGAAATCATTAGCATCATTCAAGTTTCTTTTCAAGGAACTAATCTCATTTCTTGCTGCATCAAGGTCCTCAAGTGCCACACTGAGCTGTCTCTAAAAACTGGAATCCATTGAGTCAATCTCTTGGACCTTCCTTAAGCAGTTAATATTCATCAGAGGAAGCTTTGATACCAATTGTTGGAATCAGGGGTCACTAAGAGGGGAGGGGGGTGAATCAATGATCTACCGATTTGCTTATTTTCAAACTTAACTTTAAACCACCAAAAACATACACTCAAAACTGAAATGCAGAAACATAAAACAATCAACCACAAAATCATAACACTGGATTTTTATGTGGAAACTCAAATGGGAAAACCATGGTGGGTTTTGAACCCACAATATTATTCCACTAAGGCTAGTAGCAAAGTAATATTACAATATGGGGAATGCACAACCATTCAGGCACACTACCTAGAGTTCACTACTCAAATACAATAAGGGATACAACTTTGAAAGGTTCACTACCTTACTGGCTAATTACAATGATGAATTACATAAAAATCAACTCCAAAATAACATCTACAATGCTTGGATGAGTTCTGATTGAGTGCCAAATATGTTGACTGGATCACCTCTGTTGCTCTCCTTTGTTTTTCCTTGTCACTATCTCAATCAACTACCAAATCAAGAATGTGCACATGAAATTGTGCCAAAAATGATTCTCTATCACCACTAGCTTGAATACAATCATATCATCCACCAAAAAGATCATCTACACTGGTCTTATATATTGACAATTACAAAATAGATCATTTACCATGTCAACCTGCTAGTGTAACGTGTAGTCACATGTTGTCTTGACCGGATCACAAAGGATAAATGTGGATAACTAAAACAATAATAAAATGATGTTACTATGTCAACTCAATCAATTCAAACATGATTTAATACACTACAATCACCATAAAGCTTCTAAATCAAAACTACTTTGTTTATCCTAAAATGTCAGTTATTTGTCTACTTGTTAACACCTGCTTCAAGTTAAGAAGAATTATGACTACTGGATCGAATCTCCATGAAGATTTTCCTTCAATGACAATCCTAAACTGATAATCAACCATCAAAAGTCACCAGATGAGTGTCAATTGCCAACATATATCACCTATTTATACAAATCATCAACCTTGACAACAAGGCCGGTTAAACTCTCAACTCATAATTACAAAATTATATTACATGATACAAAGATCGACCACTGGACCAATATGATGATATACATGACATAACATGGACCTAAACCAAATGTCCAAACATGCAACACCACCGAAAATCATGTAAATATCAACCGCAACACGCTACACCACCAGGAATACTGCATAACACGAAGAACATCACTGGTTCAACAAAATCACCAAAAACTTGCACAAGGATCAGTGCAGATCATAAAAAAAAATGGGACATAGTTAGGAAAAACTAGCAAGCATGTTAGAATCATCAGTAATAGCTACACCAACACCACTTATCAAATCTTCATCGATCAACATTTGAAACTCAAGAGTACTCAAACAACAACAACTGTCACAAAGAAAGATAACTTGCAGAGGAGAAAATCATGAACCACTTGAAATAAAGATACACAAGACCATCCCAAACAATCTCCCAAAATTTTAGCTCAAGATCTGATCACACCAAAATATACCAAAAGAAATATTGAACTCTGTAAAGCACTGATCAGAAAAACAAACTGCAAACTAAATCATGTGATATGATCAATTAAGCTTCCTGGATCACCAAAACCATATAGAAAGATATAAGGATACTAGAAATACTCCATACATCCAACCATGATCCGAGTAAACTAATCTGCAATCACTAGAGCAATAAATCACAAGAATATGTTGACATCAATGACAACAACATACCCTAATAGCAGCAATGTCCAACAATCTCCCCTTTTAGAATTGATGGCAAGATATGAATGGCATTGATGGCAACATATGAATGTGCAAAACAATCAATGCAAAGAAAGACAACATCTCACACAAAATCCCCCTAAGATCAAGCAGATAAATCAGTTTTTCATATGCTTCTCTCCCCCTTTGATAACAATACCAAAGATTCTCAAAATAGAAAGCCAAACTTACTCTCTCCCTTAAACACACTAACTACTCCAGCATAGTAGCAACACCAACTCATCAATCTAGACAAAAGGATAAGACTGTGAAGTCTATCGGATTGATGCAACTCAATGCTTCTAGTTCTCATTAGGAGAGGTAGATACCCCTAACTTGTCTCTCAAATAGACAAATGTATTTGTAGGCAAAGGCTTAGTGAAAATATCAGCAATTTGTTTCTTTGTAGATACATATTCCAGCTTCACTTCCTCTTCAATGACTTTTTCTCTCAAGAAATGATATTTGATTGATACATTTTTTGTGAGAGTTGAGAAATACAACACCACAAGAGCCCAAATGATCTCTGTAAGCTGAATAACCTGTTACAAGGAGAAGCTGTAATGCCCCGCCAGGAAACCCCGAAGGGATAAGCCAAAATTACAAGAATAGAGTGCAAAATTATTATTTTTTAAAAGTTACACCACATAAGATACAACAAGATATCAAAGATTCAGATTACAGAGCGGAAGACAACAACTAACACCTAAAGAGTTTCCCAACGAGATTACTTAAATACCACAATTCACTTAACTCACACAATTAATCCAATAAGCTAACTATCTTAATAACGAGATAATTTCTTAATCAGGATAACTTCTTTCAAAAGATGGAAATATAAATCACAAGCAAAGATTCATCATTAAGATCCATTCATAATCTTCATTCAAGCTTTTCATTTAAAATTACACGACATACATCCAATATCTTAACACACTAGAATTCCATCATAAACATGAGAGATCTTTTCAAGCATAATAAATTTTCTAACCACAACAGAATAGATTCCATTACTCTAAGATACATTCATTCATATTCCAACTTGTTGCATTTCAAAAGACGATTGCATACTAACATCTACGATAAATCTCATCTAAACCACTTAAGCATTCGATCAACATGGCATTCAAGAAGGAACCACATATAAATGTTTAAAGTTAATTCCATTTATCCACTTAAGCATTCTAACATAAGCTATTCATACATGATAAAGCTGAATAAAGGAAACGTAAGAGAATACATCACATAACACCACAATGATCTCGGAGTTCACCCCTAAAGGGCTACATCTCCAGGTCCGCTCAACTGCAAGACCCCTCTGATAATTAATAAAGTTAAGAATACAAGAGGTTACACCATTACA
Organism: Cryptomeria japonica; assembly: GCF_030272615.1. Taxonomy (NCBI): domain Eukaryota; kingdom Viridiplantae; phylum Streptophyta; class Pinopsida; order Cupressales; family Cupressaceae; genus Cryptomeria; species Cryptomeria japonica. Next base: position 764,885,002 of record NC_081411.1, read on the forward strand.
ATCCGGCCATCAAGGCGAAATATAAACAATATACACACAACCGCACCGGTCCATAAATACATAAACGATCCCTGAAAAGAACAGGATCCAGCTGAACATAATCAAAGCTAATACAAAGGTCCAGAAGAGCATCCATAAAACTGAGCCATCACCACCCAAGGTCTAACATGAAACCGATACTCACGAGGGCAGAGACAAAGGGACGACTCACAAAGGTACTCCTAACAGGACAAAATGACAACACACTAGTGAACGTAGGGACAAGTGTCATCACACAACCTGGTATGGTTACCATGGCAAGTCTTCATAGGTCCCGGTCCCATACACTAGGTTACCCTGACAACCTAATCCGAGCTTCTGGCCCATCCAAGCCTCATGTGGACCCACACATCCTCTCGTGAAGACAAGGATGATGGTTTGCCATTTCAGGCCTTCTCACAGCATGTCGAGTCTATGCTAGCACTCGTCCCATGTGTGAGGCACATTATCTTACTTAGAGATTACATTCTAATCTACTTAAAGGTTATCACTTATTAGACTCACTTTCGACGGGTTACCCAGCAGCCACTTTGGGCGCAGCCCCCAATCGAAAGCCACTTTCCCATACGACACTAGACTATACTCAGACGAACTCAAAACCAGGGAAAACACATGGTCAGATGAACGGAGGTCAAAAAGAAGAGGACAACCATTTGGTCAAACATGACTCAAAGATAAACACTTACTGACGGTACTCTAACTAGAGACCTGACAAACTAAGGTCAACCACGAATCATCATTCGACTCACACATAGAGGATATGACCAAATACGACACTACCACAATACAACAGTCAACTCAGAATCGAGGACTGAAACATGTACCCCAAGTCAAGCCATACGACAGGGTCCTATCAAACAAAGCACTCTTGCCATTTCATAATTAAAAGCGAATACAGCAATAAAACTCGCAAAGGCAATAAATAGATAAGACAATATTCAACAGATGCAATCTTTCCAAATTGATCTAAACATTAAACGTCATTCAAGTTTTCTACAAGATCTAAATCAGATTACAGTTATCTACCTCAACTAGGGATAAGTTGTCCTTGGTTTCTAACTCTTGAAGGTTCAAAGCATCGAACAGACATATAAAGCCATAAAGAGTTTTTAAACCAATTCATATTAATTAAACTCAAACAACCATTAATCAAATAAATAAGATATTTAATCTCCAACAAAACATCATTAACATACTGGTCTAAAACCGACCTCTACAGTTTCGTATTATTTCTCAAGCCCAGATGCATTATACGGATTACGGAAATATAAATGTAGAAGGAGAATCTAAATGGAGATAATCATTTCCAAAGCATATCGTTTAAATTCAAATACCCAACGATAAATATTCCACTTACTTCTCAATTACCCAAATGATATGTTCTACGATAATATTAACATCATCAATTAGTAATTACATTGTATTTCAACGATTTTCCAATAACATACTATTCTCTATTATTTTTAAACAATACTACCTCAATTAGCCAAGTGCTCTAATCAGCTAGAAGGTGAGATCTAGATTTATTAATCCAAGATCAATCAGAATATAATCAATGATATTCAGTTGCGAAGTTAACAGATTTAGAACTTAATCAGCAAGGGAGCATAAGTCATGAAATGAGATTGAATAATTAATTCACCTATAAACTCCATTATAAAAATTAATCAATATCCAAATAACATTTTTCAAGATTAATGCCACCATAATCCTAATTAAGAAACTAAATAAAACTTAACATTAAAATAGCTTACATTAAAATGATATTAATATCATATGCATTTTCTTTTTTTTGAATGATAAAAAAATACATAAAAAAAACATTTAAAAAAAACTATGTTTAAAAAAAAATGCATTAAAAGGAAGAGGCGAGGGCGGGGCCCACCTCCGAACTGGGAAGGCTGGGTGCCCAAGCCCTAGCCGCAGGCAGTGAAGGCTCGCGGGCGGCGCTCATGGTGGTGCCCGCAGGTGCCGCGGCGCCCTGCGGCCACCGCAGCCCCTGCGGCCACCGCCGTGGGCCGCAGCCGCAGTGTTTGCTGAGCGGGAGATAAGGGGGCGAGCGAGGGAAAAGGGGAACGTGCGGGGGGAGGGGAGGAGGAGCGGGTGGAGCTCCGCTCCCTGCCCTCCAAACCCCAACCAATGGTTTTAAAAACCAAAACGCACAGTTCAAAAAAAATACGTTTAAAATTTCATTTGAACACATAGTTCGCTCGAACAAAAAAAACGCACAGTTCGGTCTTTTTAATATATTTGCTATTTAAAACACACAGTCCGAACTTAACACAAACAAAACGCCCAGAAAGAGTTTGTTGAAGTTTTCGATTTAAGAAAAGTTCAGATTAAAAAGGGACTATGTTCTGGAATAATATTAAACATCCTTCCCAATAACAAAGGGTTTCAAACACCCAAATGGCAATGAGGAAATACACACCTCAATAAAATCCTAGCCAAACTCATAATGGACAATCAAATTGATTTTTTCAATAACAAATTCATTCCTTTCAACCAGAACAGTAAATTCTTTTGGCAACAAGAAAACAATTCAGAATCCTACCTTCCTACGCAATCCTGGAATAGCTGAAGGAGAGCCCACTTGTCAGATCCAGCAAAATTCCTTCCCAAAACCCCCAAAATTTCTTTCCAACCAGAAATTCTCCAAAAATGTCCATCCTCCAATTTTTCCCCCAAATTTTGGGTTATATGGAAGAGTTGACCAAAAATTCCATTTTTGGAATTAAAATTCTTATTTACAAATAATTCACAAAATTTAATCCTTTTCTAACTATTGCAACAAATTAACTTGCTTTTCAAATCCAAATCGATTTTCTCATTTAATCAAATTTAGCCTTTCTAATTTCAGAAGCCAACAGAATACAATTAAGTCTATTGCGATAAATACCAAACCTTCTTTCCAACAGCATAAACAAAATGCATTTAATATTCAAAATCAGTCATTTAATCGAACTCACTCCCAATTTAAAACGAGCAATCCAATATCAACGAAAATCGCATAACGGAATCCTGATTACTTTAGTCCATTAATCTCTAATGCACAAATACATATCTAATCAAGATAATTACTAAGGACTAATTCCTCAATTTAACCATGCACACCAAGCACGCAAACCGAGAAGGTCAGCGAACAGACGACTCGCAAACCCAAACGAAAAGGGATAACCGACGACGACTGACGATGCTCACTTGAGCACGACGAAGGTCGACTAGGGTCTTACGACCACCTAATCCAACTCTAAGGACTAAAGAGGTACACTCAAACCTGCACATCTAGGTGAAGACGAACCTCGCACTCATGCGGCGTTGTACCTGAAATTTCTTGCAACCAAGAGTCATACATGCATACATATATAAAATTTAATGAAAGTGTTAGCCCGATATTAATACCACGAAATAGGTACACTAACAACTTGCATACACTAGTGTGGAAACCACATCAACAACTATGCGTAAAATCAAACATCTGACTATAACATAATATTACGATAAACTAATCAAGATTAAACCAAGGTTAGAAATAGATTAGGGCAGGGGTACTACATTCTTCCCCCCTAGGTTCCGACTTACTCCTGGAAGTTGTAAGGCTAGATGGAGAACATGTCGTACGCATCAGCCCTGAAACTCATTCAACAAAGATCAAATTGCACATAGAAATCTTTCCATAAATAAATGAAATATTCTTGCAAAATCCTTTCACAAATGCCATTATCCATTGGCAAGATACATCTAAAACCATACATTCCTTAAAATATTCTAGGAATTATCAATAATCATAGCAAAGAAACAAGAATTTTCTTCCTTTCATTACACCAAATTAAAGCATTACAAAGAGGTAAACAACAATTACCATAATCATCGACCAAAAATGACAAGAAAACATGCCATAATGATCAATTTCCTTTACCAATCCATCTTAATCATAAAATTTTATTGAATAGAACTAGCTTCAAATATCAATTTCTACAGCCAAATTAACTTTTGATAAATAAGAGCAACAAAATAACTCAATTGATTACACTTGCCAGGCACAAGAAAACCTTTCCAAAGACTATGTCCCATAACATAGTGACAAGCTAACACAATTTACTCCATGATACAATAATAACCATCCACATAACTGGAATGCACAACAGAAAAGGCCACATGTGAGCATGTCTAATGCTCGGTCAAAGATAACATGCACGATCAACATCTCTATGCCTGATCTCAGAACAACACTATGATCATAAATATCCAATATCTCACTCAAAGGCTCGATGGTGCTAGGCACACCATAACGGTGCTACCTTCCATACAAGACCCTTGTGAATATCCCTTGTTAGTCAAGGTGGTTAGCCTCCAAGAGATAGTCACCACACATAGGTAGGTAGTGGGTACTAGCTGCATCACAGCCTCACATACCCCCCATCCTCACGGTTCCCTATATCTACTTCCTCGCACACACTCTACCAATTCCGTATCATACGTCCTTGGAGAGGAATTTCACATCTCAACATAAGACTAGCATCCGAAAACAATAAGGATAAACTAGTTTAGCCACCAAAGTACAGATGAATAGAGATAATAAATCATCAATTCCAACAATAAGGCAAGAAAATAATCTGGAATTTCAACCCCAAATCAAAAGTGCAAAAGATCAAAAGATCATGGCTAAACCTTCACAGTCAAAGTAAAATAAATTGCTGATCCCCAAAGAAATATAAAGAATATCACAACTGCACATAACATCACTGTGTGACTAACATCTAGCCACCAACGAGGAAGGAAGGGACAACTGACTAGCTATTGCAGTAGCTCATCATGTGGTGTGACATAGTCACACTACCCACATGGCATGGTGGTGTGCACCTCGACATCACCCCGCATCACGTCATCACGTGGCATGGCAATACCCCAAGTGGAGAAAACACACAATGGACGTATCCCGCATGGTAGTGTACCTCACGGAAAAAAAACACGCGCAGGTCACATCCCGCATAGCGACGTATCAAGAAGGATACTCACCGTAAGTCAGAGGTATACATGACTAGGGTCCACCCACATGCCCACCAACACATACTAACTGGCAGCACATGTGAATAAACCTACCCTTCATGAAGACAAGGCAAAGGATCCTCCAAATTACACCATCACGATACACAAGAATCACCATCCATATGCTCAAATAAAGGAGAGGAATAGGCTAACACACATAAGCCTATAAAATAGATTCATCAAAAGGGAAAGTATTGAGTACACCTTGATATAGTTTAGTAGTACAACTATATCATTCCTCGAAGTAGAGAAGCTAAAGTCGCTTCGCGTCGACATTACTCATACGCCAATCCATACTATTCAAGGAACGGTCACTTCGAATACTACCCCTTAACATACTGAGTTACCCACAACCCGAGGTTTGGTACTCAGTAGGGAACAAATAAGCAACATCACAAAAATAGCATGGTTTCCCATACTCATAAGCAACATATCCTCCATGGTTGATTACTTCACCAACCCATGGGCACAAATAATAAGCACTGGTTTCTTACAATACACACAAATACACCAATACTGGTTTAGTCACATTTACGGGGAGTACTTTTCAGTACGCTAACATCTATTCAAGGAAGATTTCAATTACGCTTTCTACATAAATAACTGAATCAAGTTTACTCTAGATTCAAGTACTGAAATTATTAACAATTCACAATTATATAAGGAAATAACATCATTCCTATATCTTTCTTAAATCTCACTAAGCATCCGTAACTAAATTACTAGCTATTCAAATTCATTTCTAAAGCTTAAGACTTTCATCTATCACTATGAAGCCAAAAGGCCAACATACAGTTTTCACATGTTTTATAAACATTCTATTTAAATCAATGCACTCTTAATACCATTTCTAAAACTCTTATGATTAGGCAAAGAGAAGGGAAAGAGAGTTTGATAGCCAAACTATTTCCTACAAAAACGCAAGATCAATAGATCACACTACATTATAAAATTTCTCACTATAAGCCTATAATTTCAATTACACGGTTTTCATTTCGCTACCATTTAGAAGGATGACAATCAGTCTCACTAAACATTTCCAATAGTTATGGTTGCAACCAGAGGTTCTAGATTTCCAAACAGAACAGAGATCAAGACATGCAATCTTTTCGATAATGCAAGACCTCTTAAGAACACTCACATAAATAATACAATATAGACACCTGTCATAATTTGCAACCTACTAGAGAATATCACATTACGATCAAAGATAAGCAAAGAGCTATTACCCAAATAAAACATATTAATGCATGCACATCAAACAAGCTTTTCATTCGCACTTTCTAAACACATCAAGGTAATTACATATACCCAAAAGCGAGTTCAATGGAGCATTTGCTAAAATAAATCTTCAATCAAACTGGTTTAATGGAACACATAAGACAATTTTTCGGAAGACACATAAAACAATCTTTCAGGGAACACATTAATACTCTCTCGAAGCTACAATAACATGCTCCTTTTTAATACTTTTACAAACCAAGCAGTTTCACATAATTCAACTATTCGCATATTAATGCACCTTACTAAGGTAGAATTTAATCATGCTACTCCTACAACATACACATGGAGAATTCTTTTAAATGTACACATACAGTTTTCTCCCATTAACCAATATAAATTTTTAAACCCATAGCCCTTTAATAATCTAAAAACATAAGCAACATAAGGCTCATACAAGGGTTCAAGAAGTCACACCCTTTTCTCTTGCAAACAAGAAACTCAAATCAAAGATAATTATTCATATCCTAATCATTTTAATTTCCAGAAAGAGAGAGAAGAATGGTGATGATCATTTAATTTTCTATAAAATAAGCATTCAATAATTGCCATAGTTGTCCTCCAAGTGGACAACACTAAGCTAGATCATAACCTTAAACAAACATAATTCGCACTTTCAGATTCAAGACAAGCACGGACCAACCCAAATGGATTAGTCTAACGAGTACAACATTCAATAAGGAAGGTACATACGACTCTCTTTCAAATAAGAGTAATCGTAGACCAAGACATCAATAAGCACACAATGCACATATAAACACTCAAACACCAACATCAAGAAAGCGAAAACAAGGCGTGAACACACACAAGTTACACACCAGCTAAGGTCTACTCAATCACTCACATGCAAAAGGAAGACAAGCATACACACAAGGTCGATACACCTCAAAACCAATAGAGGGCACACGCGACACCAGAGATCCCAATGTTTGCAACATGGGCTCTGATACCAAATGTAATGCCCCGCCAGGAAACCCCGAAGGGATAAGCCACAATTACAAGAATAGAGTGCAAAATTATTTTTTTTTAAAAGTTACACCACATAAGATACAACAAGATATCAAAGATTCAGATTACAGAGCGGAAGACAACAACTAACACCTAAAGAGTTTCCCAACGAGATTACTTAAATACCACAATTCACTTAACTCACACAATTAATCCAATAAGCTAACTATCTTAATAACGAGATAATTTCTTAATCAGGATAACTTCTTTCAAAAGATGGAAATATAAATCACAAGCAAAGATTCATCATTAAGATCCATTCATAATCTTCATTCAAGCTTTTCATTTAAAATTACACGACATACATCCAATATCTTAACACACTAGAATTCCATCATAAACATGAAAGATCTTTTCAAGCATAATAAATTTTCTAACCACAACAGAATAGATTCCATTACTCTAAGATACATTCATTCATATTCCAACTTGTTGTATTTCAAAAGACGATTGCATACTAGCATCTACGATAAATCTCATCTAAACCACTTAAGCATTCAATCAACATGGCATTCAAGAAGGAACCACATATAAACGTTTAAAGTTAATTCCATTTATCCACTTAACCATTCTAAAATAAGCTATTCATACATGATAAAGCTGAATAAAGGAAACGTAAGAGAATACATCACATAACACCACAATGATCTCGGAGTTCACCCCTAAAGGGCTACATCTCCGGGTCTGCTCAACTGCAAGACCCCTCTGATAATTAATAAAGTTAAGAATACAAGAGGTTACACCATTACAATCCGGCCATCAAGGCGAAATATAAACAATATACACACGACCGCACCGGTCCATAAATACATAAACGATCCCTGAAAAGAACAGGATCCAGCTGAACATAATCAAAGCTAATACAAAGGTCCAGAAGAGCATCCATAAAACTGAGCCATCACCACCCAAGGTCTAACATGAAACCGATACTCACAAGGGCAGAGACAAAGGGACGACTCACAAAGGTACTCCTAATAGGACAAAACGACAACACACTAGTGAACGTAGGGACAAGTGTCATCACACAACTTGGTATGGTTACCATGGCAAGTCTTCATAGGTCCCGATCCCATACATTGGGTTACCCTGACAACCTAATCCGAGCTTCTGGCCCATCCAAGCCTCATGTGGACCCACACATCCTCTCGTGAAGACAAGGATGATGGTTTGCCATTTCAGGCCTTCTCACAGCATGTCGAGTCTATGCTAGCACTCGTCCCATGTGTGAGGCACTTTATCTTACTTAGAGATTACATTCTAATCTACTTAAAGGTTATCACTTATTAGACTCACTTTCGACAGGTTACCCAGCAGCCACTTTGGGCGCGGCCCCCAATCGAAAGCCACTTTCCCATATGACACTAGACTATACTCAGACGAATGCAAAACCAGGGAAAACACATGGTCAGACGAATGGAGGTCAAAAAGAAGAGGACAACCATTTGGTCAAACACGACTCAAAGATAAACACTTACTGACGGTACTCTAACTAGAGACCTGACAAACTAAGGTCAACCACGAATCATCATTCAACTCACACATAGAGGATATGACCAAATACGACACTACCACAATACAACAGTCAACTCGGAATCGAGGACTGAAATAGGTACCCCAAGTCAAGCCATACGACAGGGTCCTATCAAACAAAGCACTCTTGCCATTTCATAATTAAAAGCGAATACAACAATAAAACTCGCAAAGGCAATAAACAGATAAGACAATATTCAACATATGCAATCTTTCCAAATCGATCTAAACATTAAATGTCAATCAAGTTTTCTACAAGATCTAAATCAGATTACAGTTATCTACCTCAACTAGGGATAAGTTGTTCTTGGTTTCTAACTCTTGAAGGTTCAAAGCATCGAACAGACATATAAAGCCATAAAGAGTTTTTAAACCAATTCATATTAATTAAACTCAAACAACCATTAATCAAATAAATAAGATATTTAATCTCCAACAAAACATCATTAACATACTGGTCTAAAACCGACCTCTACAGTTTCGTATTATTTCTCAAGCCCAGATGCATTATACGGATTACAGAAATATAAATGTAGAAGGAGAATCTAAATGGAGATAATCATTTCCAAAGCATATCGTTTAAATTCAAATACCCAACGATAAATATTCCACTTACTTCTCAATTACCCAAATGATATGTTCTACGATAATATTAACATCATCAATTAGTAATTACATCGTATTTCAACGATTTTCCAATAACATACTATTCTCTATTATTTTTAAACAATACTACCTCAATTAGCCAAGTGCTCTAATCAGCTAGAAGGTGAGTTCTAGATTTATTAATCCAAGATCAATCAGAATATAATCAATGATATTCAGTTGCGAAGTTAACAGATTTAGAACTTAATCGGGAAGGGAGCATAAGTCATGAAATGAGATTAAATAATTAATTCACCTATAAACTCCATTATAAAAATTAATCAATATCCAAATAACATTTTTCAGGATTAATGCCACCATAATCCTAATTAAGAAACTAAATAAAACTTAACATTAAAATAGCTTACATTAAAATGATATTAATATCATATGCATTTTCTTTTTTTTGAATGATAAAAAAATACATAAAAAAAACATTTTAAAAAAACTATGTTTAAAAAAAAATGCATTAAAAGGAAGAGGCGAGGGCGGGGCCCACCTCCCAACTGGGAAGGCTGGGCGCCCAAGCCCTAGCCGCAGGCAGTGAAGGCTCGTGGGTGGCGCTCACGGTGGTGCCCGCAGGTGCCGCAGCGCCCTGCGGCCACCGTGGCCCCTGCAGCCACCGCCGTGGGCCGCAGCTGCAGTGTTTGCTAAGCGGGAGATAAGGGGGCGAGCGGGGGAAAAGGGGAATGTGCGGGGGGAGGGGAGGAGGAGCGGGTGGAGCTTCGCTCCCCGCCCTCCAAACCCCAACCAATGGTTTTAAAAACCAAAACACACAGTTCAAAAAAAATACGTTTAAAATTTCATTTGAACACACAGTTCGCTCGAACAAAAAAAATGCACAGTTCGGTCTTTTTTATATATTTGCTATTTAAAACACACAGTCTGAACTTAACACAAACAAAACGCCCAGAAAGAGTTTGTTGAAGTTTTCGATTTAAGAAAAGTTCAGATTAAAAAGGGACTATGTTCTGGAATAATATTAAACATCCTTCCCAATAACAAAGGGTTTCAAACACCCAAATGGCAATGAGGAAATACACACCTCAATAAAATCCCATCCAAACTCATAATGGACAATCAAATTGATTTTTTCAATAACAAATTCATTCCTTTCAACCAGAACAGTAAATTCTTTTGGCAACAAGAAAATAATTCAGAATCCTACCTTCCTACGCAATCCTAGAATAGCTGAAGGAGAGCCCACCTGTCAGATCCAACAAAATTCCTTCCCAAAACCCCCAAAATTTCTTTCCAACCAGAAATTCTCCAAAAATGTCCATCCTCCAATTTTTCCCCCAAATTTTGGGTTATATGGAAGAGTTGACCAAAAATTCCATTTTTGGAATTAAAATTCTTATTTACAAATAATTCACAAAATTTAATCCTTTTCTAACTATTGCAACAAATTAACTTGCTTTTCAAATCCAAATCAATTTTCTCATTTAATCAAATTTAGCCTTTCTAATTTCAGAAGCCAACAGAATACAATTAAGTCTATTGCGATAAATACCAAACCTTCTTTCCAACAGCATAAACAAAATGCATTTAATATTCAAAATCAGTCATTTAATCGAACTCACTCCCAATTTAAAACGAGCAATCCAATATCAACGAAAATCGCATAACGGAATCCTGATTACTTTAGTCCATTAATCTCTAATGCACAAATACATATCTAATCAAGATAATTACTAAGGACTAATTCCTCAATTTAACCATGCACACCAAGCACGCAAACCGAGAAGGTCAGCGAACAGACGACTCGCAAACCCAAACAAAAAGGGATAACTGACGACGACTGACGATGCTCACTTGAGCACGATGAAGGTCAACTAGGGTCTTACGACCACCTAATCCAACTCTAAGGACTAAAGAGGTACACTCAAACCTACACATCCAGGTGAAGACGAACCTCGCACTCATGTGGCATTGTACCTGAAATTTCCTGCAACCAAGAGTCATACATGCGTACATATATAAAATTTAATGAAAGTTTTAGCCCGATATTAATACCACGAAATAGGTACACTAACAACTTGCATACACTAGTGTGGAAACCACATCAACAGCTATGCGTAAAATCAAACATCTGACTATAACATAATATTACGATAAACTAATCAAGATTAAACCAAGGTTAGAAATAGATTAGGGCAGGGGTACTACAGAAGCAAGGAAGCAAATAACAAAAACATAATACACATAAAATATGCTCAAAAGATGAGAGCTCAATATTCACAAAAATGTGTAATGTGATAATCCTTACAATACAATGAAAAAAATAATCCTCTAATAGGTCAAGAAACCCTCAAAAGAAAACCTAGGCTTGCACATAATAATTAATAAAAGAATTAATTATTATGCACCTAAAGTTAGCTTAAGTGTAAAAGAGATAAAGGGAACTTAAATAATTAAACAAATATTGTTTAATTAATCAAGTATATACCCGAATACTCTAACACCCCCCTTAAGCTAGACTTAGGGAGAAGCTAAAACCTAGAACAACTACTGAAAGCAAGAAAGATGGGTCCCGGCAACAAGGCCTGATCAGGTACCCAAATATGACAAAATTTCTATGAACCAGAGAAATAGAGAAAACCACATGGGAAAAAAACTCTACTCCAAACAGAGATGGAAAAAGCAAGAAGAAGGACTGAAAAAGCCTCCAAACAAGAATGTTCTAAAAAGATAGGAACAAGAGAAGATCAGAAGAATCACTGAAGCATGAAGAACCTACAAACACTGTTGAAGAATAACTGTTGATCTGAAGAGCCTCCACTGAAATAGAACATGAACAGGTAGAGAAGACTGTGATCTGTATGAGTGCTCTCAAATGAAACTACTCGAATCAAAAGGCAAACAAAGGAAAACAACTGAACTCAAAGATACATATGGTATGAGAAACCAAAGCCTAAAGAGCTGATCAATCAAACCATGGAAGAATTAGAACCAATAGGACAAACCTCCCCATAATGCTAAAAAAAGGGAGAGGGACATGTACACTGAAAAGAACGGCCAACAAGAACTACATGATGAAGAATCAGGAACATCGAAGGCATAGAGAAAGTACATAGTGTCGTGGAAGGAACACTCAATTGACACACAACATGAGGTGAATGTCATGGAAGGAACACTCACTAGACAAAGGTAGATGGAAAACAAAAGGCAAACATCAACCCCCTCATGGCACTTTAAAAGTAGTGCATGTACAATAAGGCACAAGATGTGCAAGATCCCAAGTAAACAATGCATGATGGCACTTTATCTCAGTACGTTTGCATAAAAGAAGCTATAATGATAATAAGATTGGAAACAGAAAGAAGAACCAAAACTGAGACATCCTACTCAAAGAAGAGATCCTAGGACTTGAAACAACCAAGATATCCACCAGAGTGCTGAAAAACAATAAACTGAATAAAATATTTTTGAACAAGAATCTGGAAATAAAAACCATATGGCTGGAAAGTACACAGAACAAGCTTTCTAGAAATATAAAGTTTTCAAAAAACGGAGTTCAAATGCTCATTTTATGTCTCTTGGAGTGCAAAAAAGAACCTCTAGCTTTGATAGAAAAACATACTATCAAAAATGCAAAATCAAAAGTTCAAACCTCCAGATCTGGATAGAGCTTGGAAAGCACTTTTCGACGATATAAGATTTGTCGAAAAATGCCTCTGTATAACCAAGTTACGACCAAAATAAAAAAACCCCTTTTAGGGCATAAAAAGGGTAAAAAAAAATTTCTTGATGAAAATTTTCTAATGCATTTGCAGGTACAGCTGTACGGATTTATGTGCCTCAAAAAATGTGCCAACAAAAAATTAAGCTCCAGATACCCCTATCACCGAAAATAGGCAAATTATATGTCAAAATTCATGGAATCAACCTTCTGAATCCAACTGTGAGGTTCTTTTGGCACCAAAATGTACCAAAAAATCAGCTACCCCTAGAAATGGAAAAAAACAACTGCACAAACCCCCGAATATACAGATTTGACGAACAAGTCCCAAAATACCCAGACACTGAGGAGTAAAAAAGGTCAAGTTTTATATGACCATAGGAGTTTTGGGGCCTTCTAAGAATGATGGTGAGGTCCGTTTAGACCCAAAGTGCTAAAAAAAAAGCCTATACCTAAGTGCATAAAAAAAACTTCCTGAAAAACCCCAAATCTGCTTCCAATACAAAAAATTCTCAAAACAAGAACAAATAACTACAGATCTAGAGCTCTGATACCATGTGAGAGTTGAGAAATACAACACCACAGGAGCCCAAATGATCTTTGCAAGTTGAATAACTTGTTACAAGGAGAAGCAAGGAAGCAAATAACAAAAAAATAATACACAGAAAATATGCTCAAAAGATGAGAGCTCAATATTCACAAAAATGTGTAATTTGATAATCCTTACAATACAATGAAAATAATAAACCTCTAATAGGTCAAGAAACCCTAAAAAGGAAAACCTAGGCTTGCACATAATAATTAATAAAAGAATTAACAAGCTAATAATTAATAAAAGAATTAATTGTTATGCACCTAAAGTTAGCTTAAGTTTAAAAGAGATAAAGGGAACTTAAATAAATGAACAAATAATGTTTAATTAATCATGTAAATACCTGAATACTCTAACATTTTTAGTCTTTGAATGTTGCATCAAATTCTTTGACATATTAATAGCAATGGAATTATCACAATATATGATAGTAGGCTCATCCTAGATAACTCTAATATCCTTCAACATTTGCTTTATCCAAACTAATTGAGCACAATTACTAGTAGCAACAATGTATTCAACTTCAGCAGTAGATAAGGACACTGAATCCTGTTTCTTACTTGCCCATAAAACCATTTTCTTACCCAAAAATAAAGCACCACCGAAGGTACTCTTTCATCATCAACATCACCATCCCAATCAACATTAGTGTAAGCACATAACATGAAATCATCATTCCCCGGATACCATGAACTATCTAGGAGCCATGCACACAACAAGCATAATGTTCGGTCTAGTGTGAATCAAATATAGCAATCCACCAACCATAGATCTGTATAAAGATTGATTAGCTTTCAGAGATTGATCATTTTTACATAATTTGTAGCTAGTCACCATAGGGGTTCCAATCAGTTTGGAGTCATCTGACCCAAACTTCTTAAATAATTCCTTCACATATTTATTTTGAGATATAAAAATACCTTTTCCAGTTTGTGAAATCGGCAAACTTAAGAAAAAATTCATCTCTCTTATCATAGACATCTCAAATTCTTTCTGCATATCACCGACAAACTTTATGCTCAAGTTGTCATCTCCTCCAAAGATAACATCATAAAAAAAGACTTCAATAATCAAGATGTTATCATTCTCAATCTTAAAATATAGATTACTATCATAAGTACCTTTATTAAATCTTAATTTAGCAAATACTTATCCAATCTAGCATACCATGCTCTAGGGGCTTGTTTCAATCCATAAAGGGATTTCCTTAGTTTGCATACTATGTCTCCATTATTTGATAATGAAAATCCATTAGGTTGCTCAATATAGACTTCTTCCTCAAGATCACCATTCAGAAAAGCTGACTTGACATCCATCTGATATACCTTGAAATCTTTATACGCAACATATGCAACCAATAGTCTAATAGCTTCAAGTCTGGCCACCGAAGAAAAAGTATCCTCATAATCAATCCCTTCTTTATGTGAATATCCTATTAGGATAACTTGTGAACAACAAAAAGGGGGGGTGAATCAATTGTTAACAAATTATAACTTTTAATCCACGTAATAACCTTTAAATAGATCAAGTACTGGTAAAGCACATACAGATGCCGGTAGGAACAGATACCAGTAAACAATACAACTAAAAAATTAAACAGATAATCAATGCAAAGCAACCATACCACATAACACCATGATTTGTACATGGAAAAACCAAAAAGGGAAAAACCACGGTGGGAATCCTACCCACAATTAGATGATACTTCTGCAAAAAGTATGTGATACAATGATGGGCTTGCACATGCAGGAAGGCACACTGCCTAGAGCATACTACTCATTACAAAAGAGTCTCACTGACTACAAAGCGGCTAAAACCATCTCAAGATAAATGGACAACAATCCAATAGAGTGAACTGCCAGAAATAACATCTACCATGCCTGATTACAGTCCCGATTAAGCTCAATACCAGAGGCCTTGGACCTCTTCCTTAATCCCAATTCGATCACCTATGATCAACCAAATCTCCTTCGATACGATATTGCATTCCAAGACCATGAACACTTATTCCATTCCCATTCCAGATATGCCACGATCTACATTGAGATCTTACATCATTTTATACAAATCCTAAGGCCTAAACCAATTAGGTTGGCCACCTAAAAAATATTACAATAATATCATTACATAAATCCATATTATAATGATATGCCATGTCATCTTAAGACCAAAACAACAATAAAAAATCCATAAATCATCTTGAAACATCCTATAAATGTGTAGAGTACACATTATCATGATATCGATCCATAAGCTAGATAGGTATTAGACCTATTCTGGGTCCACTACACCAAAGAAATGTCTTCAAGCAGTTGAAGCACGATCCAAGAACATCTTCAACATCTTGAAATCCATGTAGAAGCTGTACCAACACCAATTATGCATACTATCAAGATTCCTAAGTGAGAGCTCTGTCGGTAAAGCCTTAAACCAATGCCAATAAGGGTTTACCAGAATGTATGATAGCATCTGAATACTAAGTCAATACCAACTGACTAAAACATGCTCCAGAAGCACGTACCACATGTAACCAAACATATTCCATAGATCCAAACATGCCGGTAGTGTCCAACAGATAGTCTCTTCTGTCGGTAACACTAGATCTTCTACCGGTAACCAAAACCCATCTATCGGTAACCAAACATAACAACTAGTGTTGACATCAATGACAAAACATCAATGCAACACATAATCAATTCATCAATAATGCCAAAAATCTCCCCCTTTGGCATTGATGGCAACACTAGATGTGAAAAACATCTAAGTACCAAAAAAATGCCAAACAAGTCTCCCCCTGTGGAAGACAACCAATAATCTCCTGAATATCAATAACTCTCCCATTGTGAATGATATCTCTGTAAAGTTCTACATTTATTTTTTCACATCACTCTCTCCCCCTTTGACATCAATGCCATAAATCTGACCAAAAAAAAAAATATCAAAGCAATAATGTAAACCTCTGAATCTCAAAGATGACTACTCCCCCTGAGTAGTAGCACCACTCATCAGTGCTGAAATGAATAATATCTCTGATAATGCATCTTGGACTGATGACAAACTGCATCAATCAAGTCTCTGCCAGAGGGGCATAAACCCCTAACCTGTCTCTCAAATACTCAAATGATTCCTTAGTCAACGGTTTAGTGAATATATCTGCAGTCTATTCTTTAGTGTTCACATAAATCAATTTGACTTCCTTTGCTTCTTCCTTGTCCTTCAGAAAGTTATTCTTTATTGATATATGCTTAGTCTTAGAGTGAAATACCAGATTCTTAGACATGTCAATAGCTGCAGAGTTATCACAGTAAATAACTACCGGTTCACTACAATTTACCCTGATATCCTTCAACATTTGCTTCATCCACAAGACTTAAGTGCAATTAGTTGCTGTTGCAACAAGTAGATAAAGAAATGCATGATTTTTTTTTGCTGATCCATGAAACTAGTTTCTTTCCAAGAAAGAAAGCTCCACCAGAAGTGCTCTTATTGTCATCAGTATCTCCTACCCAATCCGAGTTAGTATATGCACATAAAGTGAAATCGTCATTTTTAGAATACCATAAACCATAATTTGTTGTTCCTTGCAAATATCAGAATATCCTCTTTACTGCACATTCATGATTTTCTTTAGGATTACTTTGATATCTTGAAAAAATACTTACTGCATTCATAATATTCACTCTAGTCTGAATTAGATATAATAGACCACCAATCATAGACTTATACATTGTCGGATTTACTAGTGCAGAAGTATCCTTGATAGATAATTTCTCACTTGTCACCATAGGAGTACTTATCAGTTTGGAATTATCCATACCAAACTTCTTCAACAATTCCATTAGATACTTCATTTGACAGATAAAAATACCTTTGTCAATTTGAGTAATCTGCAAACCTAAGAAAAATCTCATCTCACCAATCATGGACATTTCAAATTCATTCTTCATATTTTTAGGAAATTCCATGCACAATTTATCTTCTCCTCAAAAAATGATATCATCAACAAATACTTCAATAATCTGAATATCATTATTAATGATCTTATAATATAAATTGCTATCAGCACTGCCTTTAGTAAAACCAAGCTTCAAAAGATATTTATCCAACCTTGCATACCAAGCTCTAGGAGCCTATTTCAATCCATATAAAGCTTTCTTCAATTTGCAAATCATATCTTTATCATCTATTAGTGAAAATACATCAGGTTGCTCAATGTATACTTCTTCTTCAAGTTCACCATTCAAAAATGAACATTTAACATCCATTTGATAAACCTTATAGTTCTTATAAGCTGCATAGGCAAGAAATAGTCTAGCAGCTTCAATTCTAGCTATAGGTGCAAATGTCTCACCATAATCAATTCCTTCCATTTGAGAATATCCTTTACAAACCAATCTAGCCTTGTTTCTTATAACTTGACCATCCTCATTCAGTTTATTCCTAAAATCCCATTTAGTTCCAATAACTTTCTTATTTTTAGGTCGGGGAACTAAAGATCAAGTCTCATTTTTCTCTATCTGATCTAATTCATCTTCCATAGCCTTTAAAAAATTTTTATCCTTACAAGCTTCAATAATAGTTGCCGGGTCAACTTGAGCAATAAGACACACCTCTTCATTTGCCAGTCTTCTTCTTGTCATAACTCCCTTGTTCCTATCTCTAATAATTTGATCTTCAGAATGATTTAATCTTACATACCTTGGTGTCTTCTGAACTTCAGGTTCACTACTTTGATCATCAGTCACAGTTGAATTTTCTGATTGTGCTAGTATAACTGTCTCAATTTCTTGTACTGATTGAGGCATTATCAATTCAGTTATGATCATTTCCACTATTGGTTCCCTGTCATATGATATAGAATGATTTTTGCACTACTCATCCACTTTCACATTAGTACTTTCCACAATTTTCTACAATCTTTTGTTGTAACATCTAGATGCTTTGCTTTGAATTGAATAACCAAGAAATATCCCTTTATCACATCTAGGATCAAACTTTCCAATTGAATAATCTCTTTTGATATAGCATTTACTTCCAAAAATTCTAAAATATTTAATAGTAGGTGTATGTCCAAACCATAATTCATAAGGGGTCTTACCGGTTTCACCTTTGATGCAAATTCTGTTGAATGTGTAGACTGTTGTACTCACTACTTCTCTCTAGTAGATATGAGACAATTTGGCTTACATCATCATAGATCTTGTTGCATCCAAAATGGTTCTACTTTCTTTCCACTACTCCATTTTGCTGAGGAGTTCGAGGTGCAGATAATTGTCTCCTGATTTCATTTGATTCACAATAACTATTAAATTCATGAGATGTGAACTCATCACCATGATCTGATCTTAGACATTTGATTTTCAATCCAATTTCTATTTCAACTTTTTCTCTAAAGATCTTGAATTTCTCAAAAGCTTCAGACTTCTCCCTGAGAAAAGTCACCCACATCATTCTAGAATAGTCATCAATAATTAGCATGAAATACCTATCACCTTGAAAGCTTCTAGTCCTTGTTGGACCACATAAGTCAGTGTGAGTCAAATCAAGTACATCATTAGATTTATCATGTATTCTCTTAAAAGAAATTCTAACTTGCTTTCCCAATTGACATTCCTTACATACCGAATTATGAAGCTTCATAATCTTAGGTATATCTCTAACTTCCTTAGTTGAACCGATCTTAACAATACAAGCAAAATTAACATGACACAACCTCTTATTCCATAACCAACTCTCATCAATATGAGCAATCAAACATGTCTTATTACCAGTGTTTAGGTGAAAGATATTACCTCCAGTCTGAATACCGGTTGCAATCTCGAAACTAGTCTTGTTAATGATTTTGCATTTTCTATCTTTAAACTAAAGTTGGAAACCCTTGTCCACCAATTGACCAACACTCAAAATATTATGCTTTAAACCTTATACATAATAGACATTATCAGTATTATGCTTACCATCCAAATAAATAATACCTCTACCTCTGATCATACATGCTTTGTCATCTCCAAATTTGACTTGAGCGCCATTGTATTCTTGTAGGGACAAAAATTTCCCTTTTTCTCCAGTCATATGTTGTTAGCATCCACTATCAATTACCCATTCATCCTTATCTTCAACTTTTGCTGCTAGGGCCTTTTCTTCATTTTTGATAGCCAGTTCCAGTTCATCTTCCTTTAAAGCATAGAACACCCATTCCTTTCCATTGCCAGATCCACTAGCAGAGTCTTCTACCGGTTCATCTCCAGAGTCATCAGTTACTCCTTCCTCATCCGCTATGTAGCATTGTTTACTTTTCTAAATCTATATTTGTTCTAGTTAGGATTAAATTATTTCTTAACTCTTTCCTCAAACCTTGCATTCCTTTCAGGATATCTAGATATCAAATGACCAATCTTATTACATGAAAAATGTTTAAAAGGTTCTTTTCCTTCATACTTACTTCCTGTCAGACCTTTAGGTACTCTTCTAGGAAATGAGGCTTCAAGTTTCTCAAATTCTTCATCTTCTTTCCTCATGTCTTCCAATTCTTTTGCATATAAAACTTTCCAATCACTTTTGCCGATAGATGATGATGATGATGCATGAAAAGAAGGTTCAGACTTTATAGCTCCAGAAGATCCAAATTCGTCAAGCTCAAAAGCAGATAATTTCTCAATCAAAATGTCTCTGTTAATTGAAGAGTTAACCATTGTTCTCAACTCATTAGTTGTAGTTGCCTTCATCTTTTAAACCAGTGGAAGGGCTCTCAAGAGTTTGGAAACCATTTCATCTTCACTCAAAATTCCTCCACAACATTGGATTCCCATAACAATCTCATTTACTCTTTCCATAAACACAATAATTCTTTCACTATCTTCCATCTTTAAGTTTTCATATCTTACCCAGTAACCATTAAGTTTAGCAATTTTGATAGTGGGATCATCTTCATTCAGAGTTTTCAATTTATCCCACATGACCTTAGCTGATTATTTATTAGTTAATCCCATGATCTATTGATCAGTAAATGCACACAAGAGGGCTTCTCTAGCTCTGCAATCATTCTCAATATCCTTATCCAAGTCTGTAGGAATAGGATTGCCAGATACTGGATCATAAGGTGTATATCCTTTCTCAGTGATCTCCCAAATATCCTTGCCAAGACATCTAAGATGAGTCTCCATTTGAATTTTCCATATCCCATAATTTGTTCCATCAAGCTTAGGGATTTCTCTTCTGAAAATAGTTTTCGGTGGATTAGAAGTGTTAGCTGCCATATGATCTACCTCAAGCGGTTAAGCTTCTGCAAAATAGGACCAAATCTTTGATACCAATTGTTAGGATAACCGGTGAACAACTGAGAGGGGGGCTAAATCAATTGTTAACAAATTATAACTTTTAATCCACTTAATAACCTTTAAATAGATCAAGTACTGGTAAAGAACATATAGATGTCAGTAGGAACAGATACTAGTAAACAATACAAATTAACAATTAAACAAATAATCAATGCAAAGAAACCATACCACATAGCACCATGATTTGTACGTGGAAAAATTGAAAATGGAAAAACAATGGTGAGAAGCCTACCCACAGTCAAATGATACTTTTGTAGAAAGTATGTGATACAATGAGGGGCCTGCACATGTAGGAAGGCACACTTCCTAGAGTGTACTGCTCATTACAAAAGAGTCTCACTAATTACAGTGTGTTGGCATTTTGAGTTTGTTGGTATTTTGCATAGAGATTGCATTAATGATATCTTGTCATTGATGTCAATTGAACCGGTAATGGTATTCATGTTGTAGACACCTAAAAATGGTCAACGCTTGCAAAGTCATACTTTAACATTTACGCATTGCCTCATTTTAGGTTTTTGCATCGCATTAACATTTCTCCTATGTCACGCATGTGGTTTTTATCATTTGCAAGCATGGAGTCAATCTTCTACATTCTTCAATCATCTCGTTCTCAAATTTGGTCTTGTCGACAACATTATCCAGTCATGATTTTGATCAATTTTATCCTATTGCATCAATGTCCGTATTCATTTGTCATCATTTTGGACATCGTCAATCCTAATTAAGGTTTTGTCCTCTTATCAATCTTATCATCAATCTTATCATTTTGGACATCATCAATCCTAATTAGGGTTTTGTCCTCTTATCAGTCTTGTCATTCTGTCATCAATCCTTATCATTTTCAATCTTGTCATTTTGTGATCGATTTGTCATCGATCGTTGTCATGTTCGATCTTGTCATTTTGCGATTGATTTGTCATCGATCGTGGTTATTTCCAATCTTGTCGTCTTGCAATCTATTTTGTCATCGATTCTTGTCCTCTTGTCAATCTTGTCATTTTGCGACCGATTTGTCATCGATCGTTGTTTGTCTCAATTATGTCAATTTGGATCAATTTGTCATTGTTCCTCATCAATTGGCGCATCTATCAATCAAATCATTTATCACATTGGTCATTTATCAATTCAGAATCAAATTGAATTAATTATCTTCAATCAAGACCTAATTGTCATTCTCTCATTGCTAATTCATCTTCTAGGGTTCCGTGATTTAATCATTTAACCCTGTTTGTCATTTCTCTCTCTAGGATTAATAAATTATTTATTTATCCTAAGTCTTCTCATCGCAATTAAATGTTCATTTAATTGGTTAATTATTCCTCTTTGTGAATTAATTAATAAATGAAAGATTATTAATTAATTTACCTAATTTCTAATTCCTAATTTTCATCAATTTCAATTTTCTAATTTCTTAATTCCTAATTTCAGTTTCCTCCTATTTCTCTCCTAAATTCATGGGAATGACATAGAAATTTGTCATAATTTGTCATAATTGACAATCAATCAATTTCTTGACATAGAAATTTGTCATAATTTGTCATAAATTATCAATCAACAAATTTTGCATAGAAAGTGCATAATTTGTCATAATTTGTCATAATTGACATAATTAATTTGCAATTTCCATTTGAATTGAATCATGCTAATTTGATCCATTTCTCCAATTTGTCTATAAATTGGATGAATCTCTTCAATCAAACCCCTCCCCTAATTAGATTATCGAATTTCTAATCACTTTTTCAAATCACACTTCAAGTATTCTTGAGCAATATCTCATTTACTTGCTTTCATATCATGACCATGCACTAGTAGGTGAGATCCACAATAAAACTATCTGGAGAAGAAAGAAGGACAATGGAGCCGCATGAAGGAGCATTCAAATCATACCTTTGGTTTGCTTAATTTCTAGTTTTGAATGTTTTTATTTCATGTCTCTATTGATTGTGTTTTAGGATAGATCATTGCAATGAGCTTTCATGATTGAGCTAATGATTAGTATTTTTATATTGTTTGTGATGATTTCCTATTTCCTAACGTACATTAATTGGTGAACCTGATGTGAACACTAACCATCTAACCCCTTAACTGTGTTTTTGAGTGCTTTTGAGTTGATTTGCAAGCCAAAAACCCCAAAACAACGTCGTACAGGGTTTTCTAGGGACTTCTGCGCCTATGTTGAAGACATTCTGTGCTTGTGTCATGCATTCTGTGCTTGTGTCATGAGTTCTACGACTGTGTAAAGTCCAGAACAGAGGTAAAAATGCAGTGCTTTACTTGAAAATTGTCTTCTTTTTGCATTCTGTTTTCTGTTTTTTTGGTTTTGGTACTAATTATCTATGCAGAATCTTGGCATATGCATGGCAAAGACAACAAATCAAACTACTAACATGTTTTATGCAGATTCGATAGTCAAAGAATAAACACCTCAAACTTCTAACTTGGGTTTTGTAGGTTGCCTTGGAGAAACAACTAAACTTGGTGTTTGTCATTAATGTTTTAGGCACCTAGTGATTTCTAAATAGGTTGGAATGAACATGTTTATGCTTTGATTGTTGAGTGTGACATTGGAGTAGGAGAGTATGCTCTCATCCTTCTTAGGGTGATCAGAAATCCAGATCTTCGATACCATGCTTGTGTCTTTGATTGTGTGTCACCTTTAGAGGGCCTGCCTTCCTGACCACTTTGCTTTTGCAAGCAAGTGATAATCGTGAGAAGGGAACGACCCAAAGTGAGTACGGCTAGAATACCTTGGCATTCTAACTCACTATAAACAAATACCTGATGGGCAAAAGCTTTGAAGGAAGGGTTATGTGGGAATTGTAGTTACTTGGGAAGTGATGACCCTTGAACTCTTTCTCATATCAACATCTAAGTAGGGCCTCATGGTCTAAATTGTGCTTGCGCGACTACATTTATTTGGTATCTTGGTGGGCTTAATGTCTCAATCACACTTGTGTGACATCAAGGAGTAACACTTAACAAAAATCCTTACTAAACACCTTGTTTTTAGAGGCCAAAAACCCTTCTAGTTGCTTAAGAAGGACAAGTTTGGATACTTGGAAGAGATACTAAGTTCGCCATGGGGAGATTTCCATGGGGACTGATGCTTGGCTGCCCTGAGAAGTGAGTGCTGTGGAGGGGAGCTCGTGGGGTCAAGCATTTATGTATTCTCCTTGAATCCCATAATGAGTCTACCTCTCAAGTACCTAATGTCCTTGCCTACCATAAGAAATGTATGAATGAGCATGACTGTCTTGAGTCTAAGTGGAAATATCTTATCTTCTTTGATTGTCAAAAGTTGAAATTGTATCTCATTTCAGAACAAGACAAATTGATTCCAAACAAGGTTTAATACAAGAGCATTTTATCCAACAAAGTTCAAACACTTTCAAACATGGTTCTCAAACATTTGTCAAAATCTTGTCTCAACATTCATGTCACTTAGGTTTAGGCTCATCCTAGGTTTGCATTTTGTAAGATCATTGTCAAGGTTAAGTTTCATCTAAGTCATACTCCTTTGCATATCAATAAGGGTCATCCATTTGCATATGTCCTCTTGCATTAGAGTAATATCACTGTCATACATTTGCATTTGTATACCCTAAGTCTCTTCATTAAGCTTAAGTCATTATCATATCATAGCAATTGTCCCTTTGCATATAGTGTCAAAACTAGGTCTTGTCATACTTGAGTAATCCAAATCTTTGATAAACCCTAAGTTATTGGTAGGAAGTCTAGACCTTATCAAACCTTTTGTCCTTTTGTCATCAATATCATTTCGTCAAACCTAGCTTAGTATCCAAGCATATAGGGGAGACATTGTCATCTTGTCCTTTTGTCACTTGGTCCTTTTGTCCTTTTGAGGTCTAGACATCATTTCTGTGAGGCCCTACCCTGACTCAGTTTGACATTTTCAGTTATTTGCATATTGAGACTTTTATGGATGCTTTATTTTATGCTTTATGGACTTAGAACTTATATGATTCCACGATTTGGATCACATTGACATATGTTGATGCTTTATTTTATGCATGATGATTATGAAACTATAGATATGTTGCTAGAAAAGAATTACATTGTTATGGTGAATGTCATTATTGGAATTTGCAGGACTTCATTTTGATGATAGAAAAATGATGCTTATTGTATGAATGGTTCAATTTTGAGAATTACGTTAAT
Organism: Cryptomeria japonica; assembly: GCF_030272615.1. Classification (NCBI taxonomy): domain Eukaryota; kingdom Viridiplantae; phylum Streptophyta; class Pinopsida; order Cupressales; family Cupressaceae; genus Cryptomeria; species Cryptomeria japonica. The sequence goes on from NC_081411.1 coordinate 764,910,347, forward strand.
TGCTTATGTGAAATCGAATTTAATTGAAAGAGATATTGAATTATTGTTGCCAATGTATGAAGTGTTTGATGTGCAATGAAATCCATGTATTTGATTATGTATAATTGTGATTATTTGGAATTACTAATGTGTTAATTGAGATGCGCAGGGAAATTATCCATGTGACCATGGAATTTATATGGAGAACCAAACCTAGACCAATGTACGTTTGTTAAGCCAGGAGTTGTCTATTTGGAGAGACAACACCCCATTTGTAATGTATTTTATTTGTGAAGTGTATGATGCTTGAGTGTTAAAATTAATCTCTATGTATATGTGTAATCCTACAAGAGACAAATTCCATGTGTGATTTTTTATATTGTATTTTTATTGTGTCACTTGACACATGTGCTGATTAGTGTCATTGATTTTGACTTGTCTCTTGGAGGGAGTTTTGTTTCTACCAAAGCCATTCAAAAACATGAGTGTGGTCCCAAATTTTCCTTGGGTAGGGAGTCTTGGGAGTGGTCAACTCAAGTTTGACCCGTAGGTAAACTTCAGTTGGGTTTCTAAAGGGCTAAATGGACTCCTAGGGTCAGTTTTAAGGCTTTTCCAAAGGTCCAAAGGGTATACCTATGGGTTAGGGGTATTTTGAAACATGTGGCTTCTCCCATGTGACTATTTAGTCACCCCAAAAAGTGGTGTTTCCAAGGTGAACGAAAATTCAACTTAGAAAGTTCCTCCTAGGATGGACATCCTTCCCTTTTGATGTCAAACTCTCTTCCCCATCTTCTCTCACCTTTTTCCTTTCCAATTTTAGTAATGTGTAAGAGTTTGGGAAGGGCAACCAATGGGAACTCTCACCTCACCCAAGGGGTTGGGAAGTGTGTGAGAGGCCTTCTTAGGCAAGAAATGGGAAACTTAGTGAGTAATCACCCACTCTCCATTTTTTGAGATTATGCCTTTGCCTTGAAAATTAGTAGTAGGATAGAAATTTTGGAAAGAGTTTGGAGAAAAGTGTGTGTGGAATTGGGCAGCTCATCCCCAACTAATTTTAGCATGCCTATTGGCAGAATAAGGTTGGTTTTTATCTCCTCTTATTTATGTTGTTTATGTAGTTTATGTTGTTTTGTTGAAAGAAAGAAAAGCTTGTAAAGAAAGTGTTTATGTAAATTGTTGTTGAAAAAAAAAAGAATGTGTAGTTTCATTTCTATGTGTTTTGTTTGTGTTCTTGTTGTTTTTGGGAGTGTCCAAGATCTCCTACTCTTGGGAGAGTAGGATGGTCTTGGGGTGGAAGGAGTATGACAGCCTTGGGTGAGAGGCTCTCCTTATGGAGAGTGATCTCAAGGGTGTCCTTTGTGACCCTTGTTGCATAGCCTTGTGTATGCATTTGGGGGTCATAAGGGGAGTAAATATGGCCTTGAGCCTTTTGGGGGGCATAAGGTATGTGGAAGTATTTTTGTTGCATTTGTATTGCCATGAGGTGGCTTGAGTAGTATTTGGGCTTGCAATCTCCCCAATGGTACTTGGTCCACTTCCACCCGTGGAATGAACATCACAAAGTGTGGTGAAGTGTAGCTTGGGATGGGAAGATGTTTGTTGAGTGTATGCATATATGTTGTGTTGTTGTTGCTTGCTTGTAACCCATCTAGTGCTTGGTTCTCCAAGCTCGGGGGTGGCTTCTAGTAAGCCTAGGCTGGGAGGTGAGCTCTCCATGGTCAAAGTTGTATTTTATTGCAGGTTGCTTAGGTTGGAAAAAGAAAGAAGAAAAAGCTTGTTGCTGTTTTATGTTGAAGAAAAGTGTTGAAGAAAAAAAAAAAGAAAGGGAATAGATTCAATGTTGTAGTTTGTATAAAAAAAAAGAAATGTGAGCTTTTGTTGTATTTACTTTCAAGAAAAGAAGTGTAGTATTGCATTCATGTTACCATGAAAAGAAAAACATTGTGGGTTTCCCAACCCATTTGTATCCATGTTTATTTTGTATCTATATTTGCTATTGAAATGCACATTGTCTTTCCTACTTTGGTAGTTTGTAAATGAAAGAAGCAATGTATTAGATTGTATGTATATCTTCTTGTTTTACAAAAAAAAAGAGAAGTAGATGCATTTTTATGAATTCTGCAAGTAAATGAAATTTATTACCACATGTTCTTTATGTTAATGCTGCTGTAAATTTAATTAAAAACAGTCATTTATTTTCCCCATTTATTGCAGAAAATGAAACTTGTTATAGTAATTTATTCTTTTCAAAAAAAAATACATTTAGCATTTAGTTTTAGTATTTTTGTTACAAAGAAAAAAAAAATACATATTAGAAAATTCTTTAAAAGCATTTTGTGGTTATACAAAATAATATTAAGCTCACAAAAGTCTATATGAGTTATAGGTTAAAAAAAAAAAAAAAAGGGGATCAAATAGCAAAATACATAAATACTTATTTAAACATTTTATTTCTCTAACTATTATTCTGATATTCGGTTATTAAATAAAAAGAAACAGTGATGTAAATTACAGAGTTAATAACACAAAATAAAAAGGGAGAAAACTGATATTATGCTAAGTCTTTCAATATATATATATATATATATATATTCTTTTTATGAGAAATCTGCCAGTTTCAAAAATAAAACTATATACATATTTCCTTACACACACACACACATATATATATACATACATATATATACATTTATGCTGATATATAAAAAAAAACAAAGGAAAATTTATTTCGCGTTTTTATATTATAAAAAAAAGGGGGGGTTTTAAGTAACAGCCGAACCACTGTGATTTCCCATAGTGGACGGCAGGAACCGCCACTGTGAGAAACCACAATGGTGGCGCGGGAGGCGCCCGACCGCCATTGTGATTACCCACAGTGGGCGGCGCTCGGCTGCACTGTGGGTAACCACAGTGGCGCCCGAGGGAAACCCCCGGCCCACTGCCGCCGCCACTCCCGCATAAACACTTAAACCCTCCGCCGGTTTCGCTCCGCTTTTCCCCCTCCTTCGCTCGGCTTCCCTCCTCCGCTCGGCTTCCCTCCTCCCTTCGCCTTGCCTTCAACAAAAAAAAATAAACCCGCCTTCGGCTCGTCCCTGCGCGCGCCGACGGGTTTGAAGCTTGGGCCGCCGCGTCCGCACCTGCACACACACATTTAAGAGGAAATAAAGGAGATACACACACCCAACACACACACACACACAAAAAAAAGAGAGGATAAGTATGGATGTTTTTACACACATGCCCTAACCCTATTTTCGGGTTAGGGCAACACATTTAGTTCTTTTAAAAAAATATAGATAAGTGGTGGGCATATTTAAAGGGTTAACTTAATATAATAGAATTAAAAGCTCTACCCCTTCTTTAGAATACATTCATAGACTAATATATAAAATTTATAAGTAAGTATATATATATATATAAGTAGATTAATTTTAGTATTTATTTGAAATTAAGTTTGTTAGTTGTAAAAATTAAGTTTTGCATTTTTCTTTAAATATTTGACAAATGTAGAAGTATTTTTATAAGAAGATTTTGAATACTTAGGCAGATTAGACCAAAAAATATATATATATAAGCACAATGATATTTGTAAGGGCAAGAGGGCCCTCTAAGCGATAAATTATAATGTATTTTTAACTCATGGGGATTTTATTTTAATAAGGTGGTTTAATAACTAGAACAATTAAATTTAGAACCTAGGTGGTTAAGAAAGATAAGATAAATTTTAGATCATTTAAATTTGAGATAAATCGTTATACTTGAGATTTTAATTATTTATTAATGGAGATTAGTGATAACCTTTTCGAGAGAAACATTAGCTCGTTGATGGCTTAGTTAACTTTATCTCTAAATTGAATTTAATTACCTGATTCACACAAGATGTAGTTAAGACCAAACAAAGTTGCATTATATTAATTAAGTCGTTATTAAATTAAGAATTAAAAAAAAAAAATTTATTCCGTTTGTGCCCAAAAGTTTGGGCATGACAATTTCAATTTCCTAAAGGTCTCTTTTAGATTTGCATTCAAAAGTTTGTCAAAATCTTCAAAAACAACCAAAAACATAGATTGCATTTTCATCTATTTAGTTTGCATTTAGTGGCATATCATATATTATCCTTCAAAAATTCCAAAAACATTGCATTTGCATAAGTGACATGCCTGTTGAGACAAGATCAAAATCTAAAAAAATGGGTGAACCAACATATCAACCCATGGAAAACATAGCAAATTCGCAGTTTCAAACTAGTAAAATAGTGCAAATCGAAGGTTCATCAAATACATCTTTACCACCATATGGAATGGTTCAACTTGGACCACCTCCATTATATGAACCAGTGTTTGTACCTATGAAACCAGGACATGGGAGTGTTCCACCTACTCCCAGAGGAAGTGCACCTTTCAATTGGAATCAACCACACCTGCAACATGACATTCAAACTCAAACTTTATATGAAGAACAAACTCTTTCACAAGGATTTGGTTCAGATCAAGGCATCCAACAAGAAATGAATCCAAATGTCCAACCAGATTCTTCATCCGATTCCGACCCTTCTGATGATGTTGACATGTTCCTTCAAGATCCAAAGATAACAAAAAAGATGGATAAGTTCTTGAACAAGGTCTTTAAGATGTTTCCACAAAAGTATCTTAACATGATGAGTAATGTGACCTCTTCAAGTGAACAAATCAATGTGCAAGAACAACAAGGCGGTGAGTTGTTAAGTCTCCCTCCGCATCCAAATGAAGAAAATACACAACAAGCAACTCAACCTACCTTGATGAGCAAACATGTTTCAAAGGCATTGATAGTGACTATTCCTCAAAAGTCACCATTTGAGACAATAAATAATCCATTATTCAACACAACACCTATAACACAAGATCAAATGAAGAACACACAAATATTGACAAATGTCCCTCAACAAAAAGTGGTTCCTTACATACATAAAATTGGATCAACATCTAAGATGCAAGAAAGTTTCATGACTGGAATGCCTCATATCACTAATGTCCAAAGCAATTCCACGATGCAACAAAGTTCTTATGTCCCGTTAAGTTCAATATCTTTGCCAAACACTATTGTGACAGATCCTTCGATAATGGCGACACAAAGAGCTACGAGTAGTGGTTTGCACCACCAGCAACTATTGCAACAATTGGGTAATACGCAAAAGGTACAATCAAATGTGCAAACAAGCAATGTGCAACAACAACAATTTCACATTCGACAACAAATTGCAGCGCCTTCGGCACCATTACAAGTTAATGCAAACTTGCAACCATCACAATGGATTGGACAAACAACACAACAAGTTAATGCAAGTGCTATACCCCATCTTAAGGAGAAGCAACGAAAACCACCTAAACAAAGTTTTTTACAAATGATGGGATATACACCGCGACAACAATTGGCACAAAGTCAATAGATTCTGATTCATCAACACCAACAACATGTGCCTCAATATATGCCAAGGCAAATAAGCTATCCTACTTCACAACCACAATTGACGCCTGTGCAATATCAACAACCTACTCAATTGCAATATCAACCTAGGCTACAAGAAGCACAACAACAAGGTCAATATCAAGGCATAGTACAACCACAACAACAAGAGATGTACCAAGAACTTTATATGCTGGAGACACCAAAAATGGCCATTTCAGAGTATCAGCAACCTATCAAAAATGTGATGTATCGACAAAGAATACCCACTAGGATTAGTAATGGACCTCCAAAATCTGATACAATTGCGCAACAACTTGAGAAGTTGCAACGAAAAGTTGACGCATTAGAAATTAAAGGAACAAAGAAGTTGTATACAGATCAAGATTTATGTCCTAATCCATTTGACAAGAATGTATACATGCCTCCATTCCCTAAACATTTTGAGGCACCTAATTTTGAGAAATATAAAGGGAATGGCAATCCAAAAGATCACATTCGAGCATTTTTTGCGGCATGTACGGAAGTGAGCTATGAGGAGACATATTTAATGCGATTATTTGCACAAAGTCTCACGGGACGAGCCATGGATTGGTATTCACATCTCCCAGGAAATATAAAGACTTGGTCGGAATTGGCTCAAAAGTTTTTATCTCATTTCGTGTTCAACATCGACAGTGACGTGACTATGTCAGATTTATGCAATACCAAGCAAAAGCAAGGTGAACCATTAGTGACTTTTTTGCAACGATGGCGAAGCTTGTATAGTCGTTCTTCTCTCGATATACCTGAAGAACAACAAGTGAATCCATTTATCCAAAATTTGGTCCTAGAAATGATGTATGAGCTAAAATTGAAAAGTCCCAGTACTATAGAAAAACTCATTAAGAAAGGAATGAGCATTGAAATGGCTCTTGTAGCTAAAGGAATTATCAAGCTCAATAATGATAGTGACAACACAAATTATTCAGGGGACAAAAACAGATTTTGGTATAAGAACAAGAATGTCACTAATGATGGTGTTGTCGATGCAAGAGCGGTGAATGCAAATCAACCCCCATTCATAATCAAGAAATTGAGTGTTCCTAATATAACAACTATGGAACAAAATCAAGCACCCATGAGCAATGTCACTCAACAACATGCTCCACAATAGCATACTCAACAATATAATCAACAACAAGGCCAACAACAAAACCAACAACGCAAACCCTTCCGATCGCGGGATGGGCCTCCTCGACAATTTACGCCATTGGGAGAGCCTATTGAATCAGTAATGAGGAAATTGATACAAGCAAAATTTATTAAGCTACCAGATATCAAGGCAGAACCGGCAGTAAAATCGCATTGGTGGAATGATAATGTGTACTGTGAGTATCATTGGTCCAAAGGACATAAAACTGCATCATGCTTTCAATTGAAACATATGATCCAAGACTTGTTAGAGCAAGGAGTAATTGAGGTAGATCCACCCCATGCGACCTCTAACACTGATCACACTATTTTCAAAACTCCTTTGCTTGATCATGACAAGGGTAAAGCGTCTTCTTCCAACTCTGCTCAAATGGCCAATTATGCAAATACCGGTTATAACAATGTCATTAATTGTTTTCATGCATCAAATGAGTATGTTGCCACCATACAAATAAAGGAACAAGATCCTTCTTGTGCGGTCACCACTCATTGATCTAAAATAGTCCTGAAAGGAGCTCCTGCAGTTCCTCCCAAACCAACTCCTGCCAGTCAGTACAATCTCTTGGATCATCTAGGAAAGACACCTACACAAATATCCATCCTTGAGTTGTTGAAAATCTCCCCCATGCATCGTGCAGTCCTAGATAAAGCTTTAATTGAGTCCACTATCCTGACAGATATTGATGTTGACCAGTTCCAAGCCCGGATTGGACATCTAGTTGTTTCCCAAAATGTCGCATTTTCTGATAATGATATCTCACCTTTACACCTTGAAGTCTTTGTTCATAATTGCAAAATCCGACAAGTCTTGATAGATGGCGGAGCGGGTCTTAATATCTGCACCTTGAGAGTGGTCATTGGCCTCGGATATATAGAAAATGACATTGATGCTTCCAAAAGAATAACAATCAAAGCCTATGATGATGCTGAGCGCCCATCCAAAGGGATAATTACATTGCCTATTAGAGTCGGTCCAGTGACAGAAAACACTTTCCTGCAGGTCCTAGACCTTGACCTCCCTTATAATATGATCCTTGGCCGTCCATGGATCCATGCAATGAAAGCAGTTCCATCCACCTATCATCAATGTTTAAAATATCCTTACAATGGAACTGAGATAACAATTCCGGGAGATCCTAATCCATTCCAATTTTGTGCTACTCTAAAGGATACCCCTCAGCAGCAAGTCCCAGTCAATAGAGAGGCCAATTCACATAGTTATGTGGATCCTAATGAATTGTTAGATGCTGTCAAAGGGAAATTGAAGATACAGGATCAAGGATGCAGAGAATATTCAATGGATCAAACATTCCTCATTGGGAATTTATCGATATCTCCAAAATCATATGGCAAACTGCATTTATTGCAAAAGGAACCTAAGGTCATTATTCAATATCAGCCTCCCACTACATTTACAAGATGGGGAGAACTTGACAAAGAAACCATAGATGATGATGTCGTAGATTGGCTTTATAAGGATCCAACTGAAACCCCACCTGTCAAGTTACCAATGGAATTGTATGGCAAAGGATTTACTATGCTACAAAAGAAAGGATATGATGGCTATAGTGGCTTAGGCCTGAACAACAATGGAAGACTAGAACTTGTCATACCTAAGAGGCGACCTCCAACGTTAGGGTTAGGCTTTGTACCATTGCGAATCGGACCCTCATCTTCCAAAGTGCCTATGTGTAGAAAAGGGCGTAACTCTGATGATGAAATAACACCTCAGGATACCCGACCTGAAACTAATTCTAATGAATGGGAGTGGAGTTCTTTTTCTTCTAGCTCCTATGCCCTCGACAATATTTTTATTGACCCTGATAATTTGCCTATGGAAGACAAACATGAAATAACTCCTCTTCCTAAAACATGTCCTCATGCTTGGATAGAATCATTCTGGGATCCAAGCTCTGAATCAGATACAAGCAATTCGGATAGTGACACCATAGATGTTAACATCTTTACCATATCAGCCCTTTCTCTCCTTACAACCAATGATGACATGCCCCTCATCTATCCCCAGCTTATCCAACATGACCAACAAGAACCATTCACATTGGACTGTTTTCAAAATGATGAAGCAATTGCAAAATTCCTAGGATTACGGGAAGGCATACCACAAGGCGATCATAAGGCAAGCTTTGCTATTGACCTAGATTCCACAACATATTTTGGGGAGTCAACTCCCTCTTCTAGTCATCAAAATGAAAAAGGGAAAGAAAAAGAAAAAAATCAAAAGAATAGATCTTTGAGTGAAAACCGTAAGGTACTCTCTGATCATACAAAAGTAAAAATAAAAGACGTACCTACGGGTGAAAACCTCTCTAAGGCACCCAAAGGTGGAAGAGTGGACATACCTCTATCAATTCAAGACAAATTAACATTGCTGGTGGAGATGACCGAGGAAATCAATTTGGGTACACCCGACAACCCTAAGGTCATTCATTTTGCTGCTTCTCTATCAAAACAGGAAAAGATAGATTTTGTCAATTTATTTCTTGAGAAGAAGATCAGCTTTGCATGGTCCTATGTAGATATGCCTGGCCTCAATCCAGAATTAGTCCTTCATCATTTGCCATTGAAAGCCGATGCCAAGCCTGTCAAATAGAAACTTCGAAAGATGCATCCCTAGGTGGCTCTTTTGGTCAAAGTGGAACTAAAAAATTACTAGATGTGGGCTTCATCAGACCCATTGATTATGTAGACTGGATTTCAAATTTAGTACCAGTTAGCAAAGTAACTGGGGGCATCAGAATCTGCACAGATTTTAGGGACCTCAATAAAGCATGCCCTAAAGATGATTTTCCATTGCCAAACATAGACATCATAGCCAAACATAGACATCATAGTGGACATGACGACTGGATATGAGATGCTTTCATTGATGGATGGTTTCTCTGGCTATAACCAAATTTGCATTGCTCCTAAAGATCAGCATAAGACAACATTCACCTGTGCTTGGGGTACCTACTATTGGAATGTGATGCCCTTCGGCCTTAAAAATGCAGGTGCAACATATCAAAGAGAAATGATGACAATTTTTCATGATTTCATGCATATTTTAATGGAGGACTATGTTGATGACCTGTTATGCAAATCTGTCACCAGAGATAGTCATCTAGCCATCCTGGGCCCAATCTTTGACAGAATGGAGACCTACAAACTCAGGCTCAATCCAAAGAAGTGTGTCTTTGGTGTCACAGCTGGCAAATTACTCGGATACATTATTTCTCACCGAGGCATTGAGGTCGACCTTGCCAAGGTTAAAGCAATAATGGATATGCCTCCACCTTCAAACCTCCGATAATTAAGAAGTCTGCAAGGAAAGCTCCAGTCAATTCATCGCTTCATGGCTCAGTTGGCTGACAAATGTCATCCATTCCAACATCTACTACACAAAGGTGTCGCTTTTAAATGGACTGAGCAATGTCAATCGGCCTTTCAAGCTCTCAAAGACTATTTGTTGTCACTGCCTATTCTAATGCCTCCTATAGAAGGGAAGACATTTATATTGTATATTTTTGCAACTGAAACAGCACTAGGAGTTCTATTGGCTCAACAAGATGAGAAGGGCAAAGAGAGAACTATTTATTATATCAGCCGGACACTGGTTGGTTATGAATTAAATTATTCAACTATTGAAAGGGCATGCTTAGCAGTGGTATTTGAAACACAAAAGCTTCGACATTATATGTTAAGTCACCAAACATTGTTGGTTGCAAAAATTGATCCCTTAAAATACTTGCTTAGCCGAGCAGCTCTGACAGGTCACCTAGCAAAGTGGGTCATGATTCTTAGTGAATTTGACATTGAGTATATGGAGCAAAAAGCGATCAAAGGACAAGTCATAGCAGATCAACTTGCAGAGGCTCCTATTTATGATGATCATCCCATGTTGACAGATTTTCTAGATGAATCTGTCTTTGCTCTTACATCTTCTAATGAATGGAAGTTATATTTTGACGGGTCCCATACCAAGTTCGGGTCCAGAGCAGGCATTTTGTTTGTCACCCCTCAAGGTGACGCTATTCCCAAGTCTTACAGAATAACTTTCCATTGTACCAATAACATTGCAGAATATGAAGCACTGGTCACAAGACTCCGAGTAGTGGTCCACTAGAATATCACGCATTTACAAGTCTATGGAGATTCTCAATTAGTCATCCAACAAGTGAATGATGACTATGAAACAAAAGATGAAAAGCTTATTCCCTATAAGCACATGGTAGATTTCTTCAAGACAAAATTCATAGCTATCCATTTCAGTCAAGTGCCAAGAATGCAAAACAAGTCGGCAGATGCGATAGCTATGATTGCTTCCATGTTGAATATGCCCCACAATATGGACAAATGTGAATTTTTAGTTGAACAATTGTTGGTTCCCTCTTTTGACATTCCGACAGCAGATGTGATGTGCGTTCTTGTTGGTCCTAACTCCCTGTGGTACAATGACGTATATCAATATTTGAAATCTCAAACCTTACCACCCAACCTTTCTACTAACCAACGTCGAGCCTTTATCTGACAAACAGCCAAATATGTCATCATCGCCGACACCCTTTACTGCCGATCCTTTGACCATACCCTCCTCAGGTGTTTGGATTCTAACGAAGCACAAACGGCTTTACAGGAGGTTCACGATGGTATATGCGGGGGCCATTTCAATGGTCTGAGCTTAGCTAAAAATTTGATTCGTGCTGGGTATTATTGGCCTACTCTGGAAAAAGATGTTCATGATTTTGTTAAGAAGTGCTACAAGTGCCAGATCCATGGAAATTATATTCATGCACCGGCTCAAGAGCTTCATTCTATCATATCTCTGTGGCCCTTTTTTCAATGGGGATTGGATCTTATTGGAAAAATTCACCCAACATTTGCAAATGGACACAAGTTCATCATTACAGCCATAGAGTATTTTACAAAATGGATCAAGCCTATCCCCATGACCTATATCACTGGTGTCCAAATTTCAAAATTCTTGCTGAATTATATCATATGCCGCTATGGAGTACCCCTTGCCATAATCACAGATAATGGTCGACCTTTTAAGAATAAAGATGTCAAAGAACTCTGTGACAAGTTTCATATTCAACACCGTTTCTCTAGTCCATACTATCCATAGGGGAATGGTCAAGCTGAAGTATCAAATAAAACCATTATCAAGATCTTGAAAAAGATTGTTAATAACGCTAATCGAGATTGGCATGTACAATTGAATCCAGCACTATGGGCCTATCGCACTTCTATCCGTACACCTACTGGCACAACACCTTATTCCTTGGTGTATGGTGCGGAAGCCATTTTACCTTTAGAAGTGGAGATTCCTTCCTTGCGAGTTTCCTTGCAACACCTGATTGATGATGAGACACACAGAGTCTTCGGGCTGTATCAGCTTGAAATGTTAGATGAGAAATGTCGGACAACTCTGACACATTTGCAAGCATATCAAAACCGTCTCTATCGCTCTTATAATAAGAAGGTCAAAGGGTGACACTTCGAAGTGGGAGACCTGGTTTTAAAGGCAAATCCCAAGAATGCACAGTCTACTGACATCATCAAGGGCAAGTTCGAACCTAATTGGGTTGGGCCTTTCATAGTAACTGCAGCATATGGCTCAGGGGCATATCAGCTTGCTACCCTAGAAGGTGAACCTCTGTCTGATCCTATCAATAGCATGCATCTTCGCAAGTACTGGGAATAGTTTTCTATCATCACTTCTTCAAGTATGATCCTGAAAAAATACAAAAAAAAAATGAAAAAGCAAAAAAATACAAAAAAAAAATGAAAAAAAAAAAAGAAAAAGAGAAAAAAGAGTAAAGAAAAATGATTTTCCCTCTAGTGAAAACCTGGCAAATAGGCGCTTTGGGCAAGTACCATGGTGAAAACCTAGCAATCAGGTACCATGAGTAATGAGATCATTGCTCCATCATCTGTCATGACCTCTAGCTAGGCTTTCTCTTGGCCGGTTTATCATGTCTATCTTTGTCTTGACCCAATGTTCTGTTCCAGGCCTGTTATTGGTCAACATCATTGTCTTGCATACTCCGGTTTCTTGTACATATGTTTTGGTTCCGGTCTATGTGTCTTTTAGATGTGCATTGGGTGAATTCCCCTTGTCATGATCAATCACTAGAGCTTTTAAATCAAATAATGTCCTGAAATAATCCAAAAAAAATTAAAAAATGTCCTGAAAAAAATCATAAAAATTGAAAAATGTCCTGAAAAATGTCAAAAAAAAATTTAAAAAATCAAATAATGTCCTAAAAAAATCCCTAAAAAGTCAAATAAAGTCCTGAAAAAATGAACACAAAAAAATTGTAAAAACTTGAAAAGCAAAGGAAAAACAAAAACAAGTCCCCTTTGAGCATCAACAAATCACTGAGCATACATCCAATGACAATTAATTCAACACTGCGCTTTAATGAAGCCATGCGTTAACAGATTAACTATTCAACCAGGCAAGCATTCAACTTAATCAACATTGTCTTATCAACCGAACATGGGCATCAACATTATTTGTCTTTGTCACATTATCATGGGTCTTATACAGGGTGTGGTATACTCAAAACTAGACTGTGTCCTATCTTAGACAAGGTACCGCATTTCTTGAAACCAGATAGCATGATCGTCCTATTAGCACTTTCAACTTTTGACAATGAAGATCAAGATGTTTATTTGATTTGTTTGAATTTGTGCATCTTATATTTTTATTGATTTATCTTCGATCATGTTCCTATGTTGCTCGATGATGTCGCTGAGTGATTTAGAGTGACCGGGATGGCTCATGGTCCCTTTCTTTTTTTGATTTTGATTGTCGTTTGTTTGTGATGTGTCTGTCTTTTGCAAAAAGGGTTGCATTTCAGCTCTAGCCTTCAATGCCATGATGCTACGCATCCATTTTGCTACATAAAAATAAAGGTTCTCACCTACAAAGTGCATTACTGAAAGCAGGTTTTTCTTCGTCTCTAATTGTCCTTTGTCTCATTTCTTCTTACTAACATTTCTTCTATCAGTTCGGATAGTCAGTCCGGTCTAGTGCTCCGATCTCCACACACATATGCTACATCCTACATTTATTGGTTAGTACATTTTCATTTATATCAAACATCATCTCATGCATTACATCAAGCATTTCATCCATTTCATATTATAACTACATCAAAAAAACATCAAAATGTATCCATACATGTTTTACAATCAACAGTGCATAAGTCATCCATACATAGAAAAATAACATAAGTCATACTACATTGCATCCCATCATATTGATGCATATCATATCACATATCATAATAATATCGAAGTACCAAAATTGGACTGTCTGTCCTCAGTATGGCCCGTAGGCTAACTACATAATGTCAAACTACATATGTCCACTATCTGTCCTAAGGAGTACGTGCCTCTATCACTAGGTGCTCCCTCTGTCCTCCTCATCCCTGCCATGTCTCATGGATGATGTCCCTCCTATCCTAGGTCTTGGCTGTGGTGGTCTCATAGGTCCACTCACCCCTATGCTTCTCAATGACCTCCGAGAGTGTGACCTGCTCTCTGTCCTCAATCGTGCCCGATATGAAGGTGCTCTCTGCTCTAGTGGAACTGCACTCTCATATAGTGTCCTCCAATATAGTCTCTCCTCTTCAGTCTCTACCAGCATCTATGCCATCTCCCATGCACTGGTATCCCTAATCGACCCAATGAACTCAGTGACTCTCTGTCCCTCTCACTGTGCCTAAGCTATGGCTGTATCTCGAGCCTCTGTGAGTCTGTCTATCTCCGCTCTGAACTGCTCATGCTCTCTCTCCAATGTCACAATATGATCCTGCTAGCTCGCTATGGTAGCCCTGTACATCTCCATCTCCTCTATCCTAGCTGTTTCCGGCTCTATGGGTATATCATGTAATGCCTCCTGCTCGTCATCCCCACCATCATCTCCATCCCCATCATCTCCATCCTCATCATCCCCCTCATCCTCATCATCCTCATCTCTGTCCTCGTCACCCCCATCCTCATCCTCCTCCTCCTCATCATCTCCCTCCTCCTCTCCTGTGAGTGGGAAGTCCTCCTGTCGCCTTAGTACCGAAATGTCTGGATCTGTCAATGGCATTGGCTGTCGCTATGCAAACCATCGCTCATACTCCTTTGTTGTCCTGACGTCGACCACATCTGACCTCCAATCCCACTGTCTCTGTTGTAATTGTGAAAAGTCGGCATATGCTATGTGTGGCTGAATCATACTCCCCCACTGACTCGTCTCTCTGTGAGATCGGGCAAAGCATGCAGTCCTCCTAGGTACATCCTGTCTCTCTCCAAACTATCATCTGACCCACTCTGGCAGGTACATCTCAATCACTCTCTGGCAATTCACTAGTCGTCCAATCAAGTACCTCTCTCATCTGCAATATGATAGCTCCTCATGATCATCTGACCATCCAGGGCAATCACGATATGGCCTCCATATGAACTCTCTCAGTTTGTCTAGCTCATGTTGCCAATATAGTATGTATCCAAACAGACCCTGTCTCAGTGCTCCCCCATAGCTATACACATATGGTCGGTGTGGTACAACTTGTCTCTTTGTAATCGATCAACATATGGCTATGTGCTCAAATGCCCATACCTAAAGCAATGTGACTCCACAGCTCAGAGTCTGAACTCCCTGATATGCTATCTGATGCAGCTAAAAATATAGCATAGCAAGCACACATGGTCCCCATGCATACACCGTACCCTCTGTCGCCATCCGCTCTAGCACTCTTCCCCAGCCAATAGGGAATCCATGTCCTCATCTGTCCCCTGCTAGAAGACATGCTATCACAACTGCTATCACCACATATCGTCGGTCATACTCGGAAGCCATGCTCTCCCAACCGATCTCCCTCTCGGCGATGTCCAGATCATCTGCGTCGCACTCAAATAGCCTGCATAATGCATCTCTCCTAGTCACTGGGTCATACTCTATCATCTCCCCATGTATCAAAATGCGGAGGATGCGCCATACATCCTCTAATGTCACCGTCGCCTCTCCCATCGCCAAATGGAATGAGGAGGTCTCCGAATGCCAGCGCTCTACCTGTGTTTTCCCTAATCTCAAGCATGTATGTGATGTAGTATATCCCAAGTCCTGCTAATGTGTCTCTGTCCGTGCTCCTAAGTCTATGTCGTAGCATGAAACAGTCTGGTCGGTTCTCCCGTGTGATCAATGGATACTGTCGATTCTGCATCGCAAATTGGGGCACAATTTTATCAGTATTAGGGTTGGCTCCTATGGGTTGCCTTTCCTCATTTTCATGTCCAAATCAGGGTGTTTTTCATCTAATCTGACCTATCCTACCCTTATCCTCCCTTTTCGGATCATTTGCATGTCATTTTGACCAAAATTAGGGTTTACATTGCACAATTGCACCTGTGTCAAGGAACCTGCGCCTGTGTCAGGTAACCTATTCTTGTGTCTCCCTAAACAAGCATAGAAGACCCTACACAAGCACATGATTTGCCCTACACAAGCGCAGGAGTCCTTTTCAGCATCCCCTGTGGGCCCCGCAATGTCCCGCAAGCAATCAAAATTCATGAAATTGAAAACATGGGTTTTTTGATATCCATACCGCTGCTCCTATGTCGTCCGGTCATCTGTATGTGCGTACATGTTCCCTGAGGTGATCCGCCATTGGAATGTTCACCATCTTTCTGCAAGTGTCCTTGTCTAGAGCAACAAATCCTTCTCTTAGGCTAGTGTAAATGAGAAAATTTCACTCTCTTTGCCTCATTTATAGATCTTTGTCAGTGCATAGATGGATGTGCATCCTCTCCATCTTATGCTGGTCGTGGTCTTTTGCATCTTAAATTGCTTGTCCTTCATGCATCTGATCTCCGATTGTCAGTCCGTTCGATCCTATCATTTTTATCGATCAATTGGCCTCTTTTCTGCATGTTTCCGACCAATTCCTCGAGGGGGCATGCATATGTCATTGTCAGTTGTTGGGGGATTTTCGTTATCGTTCTTTGAAACAATGATTAAAATTGCATTGTCTCAAAGAGGGGCAAAATGTAGACACCTAAAAATGGTCAACGCTTGCGGAGTCATACTTTAACATTTGCGCATTGCCTCATTTTAGGTTTTTACGTCGCATTAACATTTCTTCTATGTCATGCACATGGTTTTTATCATTTGCGAGCATCGAGTCATTCTTCTACATTCTTCAATCATCTTGTTCTCAAATTTGGTCTTGTCGACAACATTATCCAGTCATGATTTTGATCAATTTTATCCTGTTGCATCAATGTCCGTATTCATATGTCATCATTTTGGACATCATCAATCCTAATTAAGGTTTTGTCCTCTAATCAATCTTATCATCAATCTTATCATTTTGGACATCTTTAATCCTAATTAGGGTTTTGTCCTCTTATTAGTCTTGTCGTTCTGTCATCAATCCTTATCATTTTCAATCTTGTCATTTTGTGATCGATTTGTCATCGATCGTTGTCATGTTCGATCTTGTCATTTTGCGATCGATTTGTCATCAATCATGGTTATTTCCAATCTTGTCATCTTGCAATCTATTTTGTCATCGATTCTTGTCCTCTTGTCAATCTTGTCATTTTGCGACCGATTTGTCATCGATCGTTGTTTGTCTCAATTATGTCAATTTGGATCAATTTGTCATTGTTCCTCGTCAATTGGCGCATCTATCAATCAAATCATTTATCACATTGGTCATTTATCAATTCAAAATCAAATTGAATTAATTATCTTCAATCAAGACCTAATTTTCATTCTCTCATTGCTAATTCATCTTCTAGGGTTCCGTGATTTAATCATTTAACCCTGTTTGTCATTTCCCTCTCTAGGATTAATAAATTATTTATTTATCCTAAGTCTTCTCATCGCAATTAAATGTTCATTTAATTGGCTAATTATTCCTCTTTGTGAATTAATTAATAAATGAAAGATTATTAATTAATTTACCTAATTTCTAATTCCTAATTTTCATCAATTTCAATTTTCTAATTTCTTAATTCCTAATTTCAATTTCCTCCTATTTCTCTCCTAAATTCATGGGATTGACATAGAAATTTGTCATAAGTTGTCATAATTGACAATCAATCAATTTCTTGACATAGAAATTTGTCATAATTTGTCATAATTGACAATCAATCAATTTCTTGACATAGAAATTTGTCATAATTTGTCATAAATTATCAATCAACAAATTTTGCATAGAAAGTGCATAATTGGTCATAATTTGTCATAATTGACATAATTAATTTGTAATTTCCATTTGAATTGAATCATGCTAATTTGATCCATTTCTCCAATTTGTCTATAAATTGGATGAATTTCTTCAATCAAACCCCTCCCCTAATTAGATTATCGAATTTCTAATCACTTTGTCAAATCACACTTCGAGTATTCTTGAGCAATATCTCAGTTACTTGCTTTCATATCATGACCATGCACTAGTAGGTGAGATCCACAACAAAACTATTTGGAGAAGAAAGAAGGACAATGGAGTTGCATGAAGGAGCATTCAAATCATACCTTTGGTTTGCTTAATTTCTAGTTTTGAATGTTTTTATTTCATGTCTCTATTGATTGTGTTTTAGGATTGATCATTGCAATGAGCTTTCGTGATTGAGCTAATGATTAGTATTTTTATATTGTTTGTGATGATTTCCTATTTCCTAATGTACACATGTTATTGCTCATATTGTTATTTTTGATATTGGCTAGTAACCGGTAAGAAGAGCTTTGTGAAATATGTTGTAAAATAGTATGTAAAGTTTGTGAGTTGAATTGGTGAACCGGTGTAAAGGGTTAAACCTTTCTATATAATGTAACCGATAAACCCTATCAGTTGTTAAACCCTAACCGATCAAGTTTGTTGGTTTATTATTTGATAAGCAGCAATGATGGAGACACGTGTGATCATTGTATGAGGATGAGTTTAAATTATTTTGGCAGGTTTGTTTTTTGTCTAGGGAAGGAGCAAAGTGGATTGCATCTAATTCACAACGCATGATGAGTTGCAAAGTTTGATGAAGTGACGATCATGGAGCAGCTAAAATTTTATTGAATAATGTGAAGAGATTGTCATGATTTCTAATGGTCAAGATTGTACTGACTTGTTTGTAATCTTGATGATGAGAATTAGGTTTTTGTTGTGTTACCGATCTAATTGATTTGTATTTAAGGTCAATGAAGCTATTTACAAAGGTTGTTGGCAAGATTGATAGAAACCTATTGAGTGTGTAGTCGCCTAACCAGTGAGTGGATCTACACTTTGAGTGAAGGCAGATTGAAGCTTAGAAGGATCTAATCAAGCAAATTTAGTGCTACTCAGATAGATCAAGAAAACCTATTGTTTTCTAACAATTATAGCAAAAGTGAAATCCCTTAACCAGGTAAGCTCTAACAAGCTTGGTTACTCATTAAATCCTCTAACAAGGTGGTCCATTAGCTTGGATTCTTAAATCCTCCAGTGAGGTTACTCCTAACATGGCATTGTGATTTTCATCAAGGCATATTTGTAAATCCCTTAACCAGGTGATTCCTAACCGGAATTAGTTCTTAATAGGACTTATTGTAAAGCTTTAACAGGCTTGGCTCCTAACAGGGCAAACTTCAGAAGAGTTCAGATAGCTATCCTTGTGAGTCTCATCTCACCATGGTTTTTAACTATTTAGGTTTTCCATGTATAAACATTTGTGTCAAGTTGTGAATGCTTTTTGGTTGTGATCTTATTTGTTGATTTGGTTAACTTCTGATAAGGCATGTTAAGTAGAAGCATTGAGAGATGAATATGTTGAGTTATGATTAAGCATTGTTGATGTTTACAAGATTGAAGTTGTTTATTGTTAAGTTGACATAACAGTTAAACCGGTTGATGTCAAGTATTCTTATGAATATTGATCTTAATTGAGATATGTTTACTTTGTGTGATTGAATTTGAGTTTGGGAACTTTGTATCAGTTTTTCAATATACTGATTCACCCCCCCCTCTCAGTATTCTACCGGGTACTTATTCTTTCATCATACCATCACAGAGAGGCTACAACCATCTCAAAATAAATGGACAACAATCCAATAGAGTGAACTGCCAGGAATAGCATCTACCATGCTTGATTACAGTCCCGGTTAAGCTCAATACCAAAGGCCTTGGACCTCTTCCTTAATCCTAATTCGATCACCTATGATCGACCAAATCTCCTTCACATATGATATTGCATTCCAAGACCACGAACACTTATTCCATTCCCATTCCACATATGCCACGATCTACAATGAGATATTACATCATTTTATACAAACCCTAAGGCCTAAACTAATTAGGTCAGCCACCTAAAAGATATTACAATAAGATCATTACATAAATCCATATTATAATGATATGCCATGTCGGCTTAAGACCAAAACAACAATAAAAAATCCATAAATCATCTCGAAACATCCTGGTAACGTGTAGAGTAAATGTTATCATAATACTGGTCCATAAGCTAGATAGGTACTAGACCTATTTTGGGTCCACTACACCAAAGCAATGTCTTCAAGCAATTGAAGCACTATCAAAGAACATCTTCAGCATCTTGAAATCTATGTAGAATTTGTACCAACACCAATTATGCATCCTGTCAAGATTCCTTAGTGAGAGCTCTGTCGGTATAGCCTTAAACCAATGTCGGTAAGGGTTTACCAGAATGTATGATAGCATCTGATTATCAAGTCAATACCAACTGACCAAAACATGCTCCAAAAGCACGTACCACATGTAACCAAACATATTCCATAGATCCAAACATGGCGGAAGTGTCCAACAGATAGTCTCTTCTGTCGATAACACTAGATCTTCTACCGGTAACCAAAACCTGTCTGTCGGTATCCAACCATAACAACTAGTGTTGACATCAATGACAAAACATCAATGCAACACATAATCAATTCATTAATAATGGCAACAGATCCTTTGCACACCAATCTTACTTTATTTGTAACAACTTCACCGACTTCATTCAATTTGTTCCTGAATACCCATTTAGTATCAATCACATTCTTATCTTTAGGTCTAGGCACAAGCTCCTATTTGTTATTATTTTCAATCTGATTCAATTCTTCTTCAATAGCCCTTATCCAATTGTCATCTTTGCAAGCCTCAATAACATCTTTAGGCTCAATTTTGGAAATCAAACATACCTCTTCAACAACTATCCTTCTTCTAGTCATCACACCTTTATTTTTATCACCAATAATCTAATTTTAAGAATGATTCAACCTTACATACCTCTAAGTCTTCTCATTCTTCTAACTTTTAGGTTCATTTACCTCTCTACCAATAATAGTAACATCCAGATTAACAGTCTCTACCAGATCACTCTTCTTCAATTCTTCAGTTTGAATAGGTGTTAGAATAATGTGCTAATCATCATCATATCTACATGCTCTGATCTCTTTTCCATAGTTCTCATCAACTTTCACATTTGCACATTCCACTATCTTTCTTAGTCTCTTATTGTAGCACTGATAGATTTTATTCTTTATTGACTATCCCAAGAAAATTCCCTCATCACTTCTTGCATCAAACTTTCCTATATCCTCATCTCTCTTGATGTAACACATGCTACCCAAAATTCTAAAATATCTCACAATAGGAACATGACCAAACCATAGCTCATAAGGATTCTTACTGGTATCACCTTTTATATGCACTTGGTTGAATCTGTAAACAACAGTGCTAACAATGTCTCTCCAATAGATCTTTGAAACATTCCCTTCAATGAACATAGTTCTTGCAGCATCCAAGACAGTTAGGTTCTTCCTTTCAACAATTCCATTCTACTGTGGGGTTCTAGGAGCAGATAATTGTCTTCTAATTCCATTCTTCTCATGAAATGAATCAAACTCACTAGAACAAAATTCTTCTCCTCTGTCAGATCTCAGACATTTCACCTTTAGTCCTATTTGTTGGCAAGTGCACACTCTAATGAGACATTGTAGATGATTGAAGGTTTTGTCATTGATGGCAACCTTACAATCCTATGTCACCGGTAGGGCAATCCACCAACACCATCAAAGTTAGATTCTACACCCGCACACAGACCACCGGCACCAGCAGTGAAAGGAAGCATACCGGCACAAAAGTTGACAAGAATTTTGTTGTTAAAATATTTTGTTTATTATTAAAAAATCATTGTAAGCTGACTTGGCAAGTTGTAAAATGACTCTTATATAAGAGAGATCATTGTAGAACATTTTTTAATACATAGAGGAATGTAATTAGGCGAAATAAGGCAAACCTATTATGCGAAATATAGGTTAAGGGTTTATGTAAGAAGCAGAGTAGAAACCAGTACTGGATCTGGCATTATAGATGCTATTTTGAAGCAGTACAAGACACTAGATTTATATAATCCATTTTGTAAGTCAGTGAGACTTCCTATTTTGTATTTGAGTAGTGAGCTCTAGACACTTGGCCCTCCTACATGTGCATACCCTTCTTGTAGCAGTAATATTCTCTTATTGGCCAGTACGTGAATATTATGGGTCACAAATCCCACTGAGGTTTTTCCCACACTGGGTTTCCTCATTAAAATATTGTGTTATGGTGTGTTTTTCATGTGGTTTCTTTTGTCTCTATATATTGCATTACTTTTTGTTTACTGGTACATAATATTAATATGCTCTACATCTTTTAAATCAAGAAAATCTTATAACCAGTTAGATACATATTCACCCCCCCTCTCAGTATCTGTGGGAATCCTAACAATTGGTATTAGAGCTTGGTCCTCTATTTTCAAAAGCCTAACAGCTTGAGGAAGATCTTGACACCGATAGAGATGGAAAACTTGATGAAGCAACTTGAAGCAGCTCTCTTAGACTATGATGGAGAAAAATTGAAAAATATCAAACTTGAAGATGACCTAAAAGTAGCTCAGGATATTATTCAAGCAATTCAAGAAAATCCTACTATTTCAAGAAACAAGAGAAGATAACTTTGTGAAAAGATGCAAAATGAGAATGATGAAAAATAAACTCTTAATGATATGATAAACAAGTTGAAGCAAGAGAACATGACAACAAAGAATGAGATGCAAGATATGACTATGAGATTCTGTAAAGAAATTGAAGACAGAAAGAAGAATAAAGAAGGTTTGACTAGAAGACTAAGTGATGCTGCAAATGAAAACACAAGAATCAGTTATGAAAATGATTTGTTGAAGACAGATCTGATGCACACTCAGAATGACTCAAATGAATTGATGAGGTAGAAAGAAGTCTTAGAAAGAGAACTAGATACTGCAAATCAGCATAAAAAGAAATTCAAGAAAAGCTTAGAAGAACTTGGTAACTTGCTGAAGAATAAAAAACCTAAAGGTGACACTTGTGGAATTGGCTTTGAAGTTGGTGAAAGCTTCGGTACTGCAAGCACACAGGATCATAGCAAACCAGTAAGACAACCTATTGCTTATAAATTCAATGGCAAATGCTTTAACTGTAACAAGTATGGTCATAGAGCAAATCAATGTAGATCTAGAAATTATCAAAATACCAATGCGCCCACTGGTTAATGTTCAAAATGCAACAAAGTTGGTCATAATTATGAGAATTGCAGAATGAATGTGAGATGTTATGTTTGTGGAAGATTTGGACACTTATCTAATCAATGTAGAACACAAACTAGTATAGGTTATGGGAAGGCTATTTAGAAAAATAATGTGACTTGTTATGCTTGTAACAAGATTGGACATATTGCAAAATTTTGCAGAAGTAAGGCACCACTGATAGACAACAAAGGTTCTAGTTTGAAAGGAAAAGAAAAGGTTGAGGAAGTTAAGCAAGAATTCTCAAAACAATGGATTAGAAAGTCAGACCTAAATGGTGTTGGGAGTACTCCTCCATCGATAGAACTAAGCAACACTCCACCAGCAGAACAAAGTAGCACTCCACCGATAGGACTCTCTTCATCTAATTGAAGAAAATTCTTTTGAGGGTTTAGCAATCAAATGAGAAATATGCTATTACTCCCTCGGTTGATGGTAAGAAGTTGAAATTACTTCTATACCGGTAGATATGTTAAGTGATTACTTAACCAACAAGCATTAAATGTGGTAGGTGGCAAATTGACATTATAAATTAATGTTTTTGGCTCCATTTCATTTCACCGAGCATTCAAACATTCGAAGAGCGTAAAATTTCTAGAGCTAAGGCATTTTGAGCAAAGAGGCAAAGCATTTCAGCAATCAATCTTTCCAAAGGCAGAAAAAGGTATTTATAATCATGGCATCCTCTTCTATACCTGAATTCATAGCAAACCCTACTATAGTTGAGGTAATCAAATGCCCTAGGCCAGTATTTCAGCTAGTTCTCAAGATAGATAAAAAGGATGATAATATTGGTGCATTTTCCCAAATCCCTAAAGGAGTTGTTTTTGCAGAAGACCCTAGAATGTACATCCATTGCCACATAGAAGAATTAGGTGATGAGGAAATCAAGAACATGTACAAAAATGTCATATGTGATGACTCCAGTAATGTGAAGCCTGAACACAAAATTATTGAAACCCTAGTATTCACTAAAATCCTCAGCATTCTGGATTTCCCTAAGGAAGTTATTAGGATAGTATTGAGTAGGGTATATGGTGCATTCTTTTGGCTAGATTCGGTTCATAAAATTATAAAAGAAGATGTGAAAGTTGTAACAGGGTTACCTTCCATCGGTAACAGACAAGACAAGACAAAGAAGGTCTCAAATGACCTGGTAATGAACCTAATAGGTGCAACATCTGACAAAAGGTCCTTAAGGGTAAATGATGTAACTGACATAAATGTGAGAATCATTAGCATGATTCTAGGTTACAAAGCAACTCATGCAAACAGACTTAACTCAATTTCCTTCTTATGCATAAAAAGTGCACATGATATGGTTAATGAGAATGTGAAAATTGATGTATGTGAATGATTAAAGGATGAACTTATTGACAATCTGGGAAAGATCAAGAAGGACAAGAAAGGGACACTTAGATTTGGTAACTTACTTGTTTTCTTAATGCTACATATAACCAAACAGGTGCCCGGTATAGGTAATAAGAACCTTGGATTTGACATACCGGCATGTTAGGGTTTCAAGCAGATCCAAAGCAAATATGAACTAACAATTATATGCAAATTTAAATACAAAAGATAAAGAAATAAAATAGGACATAGATAACACAGAGATTTAATGTGGTTCACCCAGAATGGGTTATGTCCGCCATACATAGTCGTCCAATCTTTCTTATTATCTAGCAAAAATAGTACATCAACCTTGCAATGCCTTAAGCATCCCAACCGCTTATAACATGCATTTTTAGGGTAAAAACAAAGTCGGCCATTTTAGGGTTTTTATTACAATGTCGGTTTTCATAAAAAAAAATACCCAAATTTTTTTTTTCTCGGGGGCTGCCACCTCCAAACCCCTACCTAGGGCTCGGCCCGACCTCAGACCCAGACAAGGATACATGCTGAGTGTACAGTACTTTGCTAATCAGTCACCACATTTCAACAATCTCCCACTTGGAGACTAATTAGGCTCCACACCGAACAATCTCCCACTTGGAGACTGATACTAAATGACACCACTGTACATGCAACATCTGCTGGATAAAACACTAGGACTCGATTGGTATAAATTCCACAATTATCAATCAAGAAGACCAACATAAACTGATGAAGAAATCAGCTTCTCTTGTGGAACTGGCTTCGTGAACATATTAGCAGGATTCTCACTTGTGTGAATCTTCTCAAGCCATAACTAACCCTCCTCCAAAATAGTTCGGATGAAGTGGTACCTGAGCTAAATGTGCTTTGTCCTTGAATGAAAAGAAGAGTTCTTCACAAGATGAATGGCACTCTGGCTATCAATATACAATGGGCTATCCTCTTGTGTCTGACCCAATTCCTCTAGAAAATATTGCAACCAAATCATCTCCTTGCTAGCTTCTGTAGCAGCAACATACTCAGCTTCAGTGGTTGAAAGTGCAACAACCTTTTGCAGCCTAGAAATCCAACTGACTGTAGTTCCCCCTATAGTAAAAACATACCCTATAGTACTCCTCTATGAATCAATATCACCTACCAGATCAGAGTCAACAAATCCACTCAGAGTAGCGTTAGATCCTTTGAAACATAATGCCTTCATAGTAGTTCCTTTCAAATACCGAAGAATCCATTTCACAGCATTCCAATGTTCCATACCCAGATTACTCGTAAACCTGCTCATAACTCCCACTGCATGTACAATATCTAGCCTTGTGCATACCATTGCATACATTAGACTTCCAACAGCTGATGAATACGAGATGTTAGACATTTTATTAACCTCTTCCTGTGCCTTTGGGCACATCTCCTTAGTCAATTTGAAATGACTAGCCAAAGGTGTACTAACTGCTTTTGCATCTTGCATGTTAAATCTTTTCAACACCTTCTTTATATACTCACTTTGGGACAAATTCAAGGTTCTATTTTTCTTGTCCTGTGTAATCCTCATACCGAGAACTTGCTTAGCTACACCCAAATCTTTCATAGCAAATGACTTAGCTAATTTCTGTTTAAGATCATTTATATGTTGCATGTTAGACCCAGCAACAAGCATGTCATCAACATAAAGCAATAGGATAATATAACTGTCATTATCAAATCTCTTAAAATTTACACAATGATTAGAATGACATCTATGATAACCGTGTTCAGCCATGAAACTATCAAATTTTAAATACCATTGTCGGGGTGCTTGCTTTAGGCCATACAGACTTTTCTTCAACCTGCACACCAAGTTCTCCTTACCTTTGACATCATATCCATGTGGTTGCAACATGTAAATTTCCTCCAAATCTCCATGGGGAAAAGCTGTTTTGACATCTAATTATTCAAGATGTAAATCATCTGCAGCCACAAGGCTAAGTACAGTTCTAATTGAAGTTATTTTTACAACTAGAGAAAAATTTTCATCATAATCTATACCCTTTTTTTGTGCAAAACCTTTTACCACAAGTCTGGCTTTATATTTTTTCTGACCTCCTTCCTCCTCGTTCAATCGATAAACCCATTTGTTAGGCAAGGCTCTTTTTTTTGCAAGTAAAGGGACTAAGTCCCAAGTCTTATTTTTCATCAAGGAGTCTATCTCCTCTTTCATGCCTAGCTCCCACTGTTGTTTGGCATCTACCTGCATTGCTTCTTCATATTCTTCTGGTTCACCAGAATCCATTAATAAAATAGAATACAAAGAAGGAGAAAACCTTTCAGGGGGTCTACTTGTCCTTGTAGAACATCTAACACTTGTAGGAGTTTGTGGGACAATCTGTTGTTGCTGAGCATCAGGTACCTGTGGCATTTCATTTTCAGGAATCTCATCCAACACCACATATTCTTGTTTGTCTTGTTCATGCTTCTTTTCTTGCATCTGTTCTTTATACATGACCTTCTCATTGAATATAACATCTCTACTTCTAATTATTTTTGTATTTTCAAAATCCCATAACCGATAGCCATATTCATCTATCCCATATCCAATGAAGGTACATTTCTGAGATTTAGCATCAAGCTTGGTTCTATTTTCTTTATCAACATGGACAAAAGCTTCGCAACCAAAAGTTTTTAGGAAAGAATAATTTACCTTTTTACCAGTCCATGCCTCCTCTGCAATACCACCATCCAAAGGGGTTGAAGGTCCTCTATTTATCAAATAGACAACAGTATGTACAACATCTGCCCAAAAATGTAAGGGCAATCTAGCATGCAATCTCATGCTCCTCACGTGTTCCATAATAGTCCTATTCATTCTCTCTGACACACCATTTTCCTGTGGAGTTCCTGGAACTGTCTTCTATTTTTGAATCCCATTTAAGGAGCAATAATATTCAAATGCTTTTCTGCAATACTCACCTCCATTATCCAATCTGAGACACTTCAACCTTTTTCCTGTCTCATTCTCAACCAAAGCTTTCCATTTCTTAAAAGTTTCAAAAACATCTTATTTTTATTTTAGGAAATATACCCATGTTTTTCTGGTTGAGTCATTAATAAAAATAACATAATAACAAGAGCCACCAAGAGATGATACCTAAGCCGGTCCCCATACATCTGAATGTACAAGCTCTAACTTCTCACTCTTCTTCTCTTTCCCAACCTTGAGAAATCTGACTCTTTTCTGTTTACCATAAACACAGTTTTCACATAACTCTAAATCAATCTTCTTTAGTCCTGGCAATAGATTTTTGGAGTGAAGGGTTTTCATCCCTTTCTCACTCATGTGCCCAAGCCTATGGTGCCACATTATTGAATCTATTATTGCAACATTTATTGTTGTTGTCCCTGTAGTAACTTTATCTGTAGCAGCTAAGGTAGAGTAAGTGTTACCAGTACACAGATATAATGTACCTACCTTTACACCTTTAGCTACTAATAATGATCCTTTAGTGACCTTCCACATACTGTCTAAGAAGGTAACTATGCAACCTTCACTACCTAGTTGCCCTGCAGAAATTAAATTTCTTCTTAAATTAGGAACATGTCTTATCTCCTACAGAAACCAGTCATTACCATTCTGCAACTTGATCTTTATCTTTCCTTTTCTAACAATTTGATAGGGCTCATCATCACCCAAATATACCTAACTAAAATCACCTTGAACATAATCTAGAAAAAATTTTCTATGGGGTGTAGCATGAAATGAAGCCCCAGAATCTATTACCCAGGAATCATTAACATTATCCAAACATAAGATTAAAGCATCTTGTAAAGTATTACTTGCAATATTAGCTTCCTTACTATCATTTTCATTTTTGTCTCCTTCTTTGTTTTTCTGAGACCAACAGTCTTTCTTTAGATGACTAGGCTTTCTGCAGTACCAACAATCTTTCTTTCCTCTAGATTGAGAGCATCCTTTCTTTGACTTCCCTCATGACTTCTCATTCCCAGGGCCTTTTCCTCTTTCCTTTGATCTTCCTCTATTCTCCACATTCAAAAAACTACCCGATGATGTTAGAGTCTCACCTGTGCTTTTCATTCGCATTTACTTGCTTAGGATAACACCAACAATATCATCAAATGCCAAAGTATTTTTATTAGAGACAAAGTTACTTACAGCCATAACCAAGCTATTCTAGCTTTCTAGCAAAGAACATAAAATCAAGAGAGCCCTAACCTCTTCTGCAAAGGTAATTTTTACCAAAGACAATTGACTGGTAATTGTATTAAATTCATTTAAATGCTCTGCTATAGATCCTCCCTCACTCATTTTCAAATTAAACAAATGCTTCATAAGAAATACTTTATTCTAAGCTGAGGGTTTCTCATACAACTTAGCCAATGTTGCCATCAAATCTACAATCGTTTTTGCTTCTGTTATATTGAATGCTACAGACAGTGCAAGGCACAATCGAATGGATCCCAATGCCTTTCTATCTAAAATGTCCCACTCTTCATCTGACATTGTGGTCAGTTTCTTTGGCTTTCTTTCCAATGGCTGCCACAAATCCTTTTGATACAGGTAATCCTCCATCTGCATTTTCCATAACTGATAATTCTAGTCGTTAAAATTTTTGACCTTGAATTTGGAATCCTCCATTGCTCCCACTCAAATCTGAAAGTCCTGCCAGTTTACATTAAACCTCGCTCTGATACCAATTGTTAGGGTTTCAAGCATATCCGAAGAAAATATGAACTAACAATTATATGCAGATTTAAATACAAAAGATAAAGAAATAAAACAGGACACAGATAACACAAAAATTTAACGTGGTTCACCCAGAATGGGTTACATCCACCATACATAGTCGTCCAATCTTTCTTATTATCTAGCAAAAACAATACATCAACCTTGCAATGCCTTAAGCATCCCAACCACTTATAACATGCATTTTTAGGGCAAAAACAAAGTTGGCTATTTTAGGGTTTTTATTACAATGTCGGTTTCCATAAAAAAAAATACCCCAAATTTTTTTTCTCAGGGGTTGCCGCCCCCGAACCCTTGCTTGGGGCCCGGCCCCACCCCGAACCCCGATGAGGATACGTGCTAAGTGTATAGTACTTTGCTGATCAGTCGCCACATTTCAACATGGTAGGCAAACAGTTATCTGATCTATTGAACAACATGAGTGAAAACAAAGAAAAGAATATTCATGAATACTTTCAAGCATTAAAGGCCAGAATGAACACTAGAGTAAGATTATCACAAGCAATTGTAGACAAATATAAGGATGACATATGCTTTGTGATTAAGAAGGATGAGATCTGGATGGAAGCAGTTATCCAAAGAACAATTTGGGTTATTGAAATGGGTTATGAGACAGATGATCACATCATTGAAACATATGCTAAAGCCCTTCTAGAAGCACCCAATGAACCTAAGGAAGAGGTATTTGGCAGTGCTAAAACCATTGAAAATCAAATTCAATCTAAGAAGAGAGTGAAGAAAGTAGAAGCAACAGTAAGGAGAGGTTCAAGGGAGGTTAAGGCTATCAAAGAAGATGTACTGAAACAAACCGGTATCACTGAAGATGAGTTATAAGCACAACAACTAGAAACTCACCTTTAACTAGTAGCAACTTCTTCAGAGAGTGACATGCCAGCAACATTTAAAAGAGTTGTGAGGAAAAGGGAACCTTCACCGGTATCCACACCTTCACCTAGAAGAACAAGGCAAAAACAACAGGCAGTAAGGCCCCCGATCAAGAAGTCTACTCCTAAGAAGAAAAAGTTGACACCAAATAAAAGGACTCAACAAATATTGCTCCAATTGACAAACTGCTAGATGAAATAACAGAGGAAGGACAACTTAAAAACATCAACAAACTATATGACTCACTATCAGTTGATGATAAAGAAAATGTTGAAAACAATTTTATCTTACACTTGGATATCTACAAGAAGTTCTTGATGCAAGTTGTAGATGAACTACCGGATGAACTATTCAAGAGACTGGAAGCAAGAAGACAAGCTGTTGTAGAGCTTGACAAGAAAATAAAAGTTGAAAAATTACTTGCTATCTACCCAGTTAACTCTCCAAAAGAGATAGATGATATGATTTCAGAGGCTAACTGGTTAGTATTCTCTACTGCACATTGGCATATTGCACTAATGGTTGGAAGAGTAAAAGAGGTTGTAGAGGAAACTGAAAATGCATGGGATATATTCCTTGTTGAGAAGGAAAAATAGTAAGAGTGTAGAAACCCTAAACTAATCAACATATATCAAAAAGACAAGGATAAGGGAAAAGGAAAGGTTGGTGGACCTCCAAGCATCAAAACAAGAGATAATTTATCCCCACCACCTCTGGTTACTCCACTGGTAACAACAACTGAAGATCAACCGGCTAACGAGAGTATGGATGTATCACAAGAGAATACAAATCCTAATTCTGAGGTACTTTACACAATTCATGTTGATACTCAAAAAGTCAACATTATGATAGACAAGGACACAATCGGTAAGACAGATATGGCTAGTGAGCCATCGGTAACTAATAACACAGATAACACTAAAGGTAAATCGACAGATGGGAAAATAGAACAACAAGCTGAGCAACAAGCTAAGCAACAAGCTCCAGCACAGGAACAGGTTAATACAGAATCAATGCTACCAGCAACTACTAAGCAAAACAAACCATTTCTTAAGGAAATAGAAACACAAACTGACCTACCAAAGGTCACTGCAAGCAAGGATATTGCTCCCACTGACAGAATTCAGAGTGTTGGCTCTTCAACTGCAAGATTCAAGACAAAAAATGTAACTGAAGTTCTTTTAGATTCTATAAAGAAAATAACAGATTGTAGTTCACAGGCATATAAAGCTATAGATGACACAATTCCAATTTTGAAGACGATAGCTCCAAAATGCAATGTAGATAATAAGGATTCTTTGAGTCAACTTGACACTTTGTCTCAGTATATTACTGACAACACAGTGACAGTTGAACAAATAAAGGAGGAAGCATTCAAAGAGAAGTTAGAAAAGGAAAAACAAAAATTCTTTGAGGAACAAATAAAGAAGTGTACAAGGCATTTTGACACACTTCTACCGGAACTATGCAACACACTTAAGGAGTTCAAAACTTTGTACAAAGACACTTGTAAGACAAACTTTTTGATAGTTGACGTAGACAAGAAAATGAGCAAGATATAGGAGGAAATTAATAAGCTAGCTGACAATTTTATTAATTCATCTGATTCATTATCAATTTTTGAGCAAAAGATAACAGGTTTTGAGGAAGAATTACTAAAGCTAGAAAGAGAAAAAGAAAAAATAAAAAGTAAGGCTAAGGATCTAAAATGGAGATTAAGTCCAAAGTTGGACCACCTCACATGTTTAAGGAAAGAAATATCTGATGCATTAGTACAAGGATAGAAAACACCAGCAAAGCAAATGCAACACCTCACCGGTATAGTTTAGAGGATAGAGGCCGCAATAAAAGACAGTAAAAAGTTCATTGAGAACTTGAATTTGGTTCTAGCAGAACTTTTTCAAATTGTAACCAACCGGTTACATGGTTGAGACAACAAACTACACTCTATTGACACTTTGACAACCTTTGTCATTGATGCCAAAGGGGGAGTAGTGGTATGAGAAAAATCTAATAACTTAGGGATCATCTGCTCAAGGGGAGAACACATTTTTAGTAACAATTTTTGGACTTCAATTTTTGGATACACTTTTGAATTTTTCTCATGAGTGTTGCCATCAATGCCAAAGGGGGAGATTGTTGGCAAATGCACACTCCAATGAGACATTGTAGGTGATTGAAGGTTTTGTCATTGACGACAACCTTACAATCCTATGTCACTGGCAAGGCAATCCACCAGTACCAACAAAGTTAGATTCTACACCGGCAATGAAAGGAAGCATACCAGCATAGAAGCCGACAGGAATTTTGTTGTTAATATATTTTGCTTATTATTAAAAAATCATCGTAAGCCAACTTGGAAAGTTATAAAATGACTCTTATATAAGAGAGATCATTGTAGAAAATTTTGTAATACATAGAGGAATGTAATTAGGTGAAATAAGGTAGACCTATTATGCGAAGTATAGGTTAAGGATTTATGTAAGAAGCATAGCAGAAACCAGTACTAGATCTGGCATTATAGATGCTATTTTGAAGCAGTACAAGACACTGGATTTACATAATCTGATGCTCTGCAAAAAGGGCAAGTGTTAGATCAAAACCTATAGTAGTATAAAACACAAACAACAAGAAACAAGTGTTAAGGTTAGTGTTATTCAACCAAAGATCAACCTAAGCAGGCATATCAAAAGAGACACCAAGAACAAAGTAAAACATTTAACTATGAATGTAAATGCAAGAAGACATCTCCAAATGCCTTCTACCATACTCTTGGCTCCTTCTCCTTTGTTTCTCTCCTCTCCAAGTTCCAAACTAGTGTAGCTCTAAGCAGCTTTTTGCACTATGGGTGCTTATGGAGGTTTGAGATTGAAGTATTTGCTCTAAATGTGAATAAAAAGCTAATACTATGCTATTGATACTAAAATGATTTATTTTAACCAAAATGACAAGATATTAGTAGTTTATGCTAAATGCTTTCTAGAATTCACTATAGCTTAAATGCATACAAGTTTTCAGGATGCTTGAAGATTTGAAAATGAGGAATGTGAGCTCTATTTATAGGTAAAATGGAGCAATGGATGGTTGAGATTGAGTAATCTCAACAAGGGTTAGGATTGAATGATTTGAGATCCATGTGAAGGCTTTCAACCCAATCCCAGGATGACAAGTGTCAATGTAAGATAGGTTGAGAGGAGAGGGAATAAGCATTAAATGCTTGACATGACTTGGGAGTTAACTTGGGGGTTAGGGTCAAGTTTAGTTGAATGGATAAATTTTTTATTCAAAGAATGAAGCCTTTATCCAATGGATAAACTCTTGTGCAAAGGCAAAAGGGATAAACATGGTCAAAGCAATAAATGCTTGAGGAGACACGAGTGCAAGTTGAAATAACCATAAATGGTTAGGTAAGAGCCATTAATGGTCATGTAAGAGCCATTAGTGGTTTTGGAAGACTTTGGAGGTTAAATTGTTGAACACACAAAGCATTAAATGCTTTTCAAAGACTTTGAAGTCTTTGAGAAGTGACTCCAAGTTGCTTAGGAATGTGACAATAATTAGGGAATGGATTAGGCTAATTAGGAAGGGTTTAGAAGAATCTAGAAGGGGTTTAGGTTTGCAAGTGGGTTTGGTGGGTGAGGGAAAATAGGATTTTTATTTAAAATAAATTAATTTATTTCAATAAATGTGTGCAAGTTGTATTTGTAGGAAAATGCAAGTGGGGGGATAAATGATTTTAAATAAATGTTTGATTTTAATCTATTTAAAAGATGAATAGGGGATTAAATGAAATAAATATGATTTATTCATTTAATTGATTTGAAATTGGTTTAATGAATTAATTAAAATAAAATGAATAATTTATTTAATTAATAGGAGAATGTTTGAAGATGAATTAATTAAATATTAATTTAATTAACTGATGGCTAGAGGATTTTTTTAATTAAATAAATAGCAAATATTCATTTAATTAGAATGGACAAATTTATGTGACTACATTTGCCCCTCTTTGAGATATTGTGGTTTTATCACATCATTTCAAAGAAAGAAAAATAGGTGTGAAGAAATGCCCCATAAAATGTTAATTTAGTGGGTGGTATGCCCCCTCGAGAGATGGGCCAATTTTTTTTGAAAAATCAGGTGATCTCTAGAAAAATAATGAAAAGTGGAGGGGAGGTAGAATAGAAGAAATTAGAACTAATGATGAAAGAATGGGAGAAAATGGAGTGAATACAAAGAAACAACAAGCAAGCGAGTACCCTAAGGTCATGAAAGAGATACAGAGCAGTTGTAGTGTGGGGTTTGGATTGACGCTATACAATTGATCAAAATTGGTTGGACAATTAGGTGCAATCAGTTTAATTTCCCTGGTCAAGTCAAAGCGTGACAGTTGATGTCAATTGGTCTCTTGGACAGGATAAAGTCTGAGTAAGTGAATCAAAGTGACCTAATGTGACTTAGACAATTGATGTAATTGCCCAATGAAGTCAAGGTATATGAAGCAAAATACTCGTTGAGACATAGACAATTGATGTAATTTTCCATTAGATTGTGTTTGGATTGGTTGATCAATTGATAGTGTGTGTGTGGGATGGATGATTGTGGTGAATCATAGCAGTCCTGTTAAGACTAGGTCATTGTGATTAATGCCTGATGTACTTTAGGATTACAATAATTGATTACTTGTTGAGACCTGAAGATACTTGATTAGAGTATCTATTGATAGTCTAGGTGTGTGTGAGTCAATGTACCTGTGCAGACAAAGTAACTTGCTTGGCTTATATGATGACTTAGGAAAGGAAACACAACCCCTCCTATTTAGAGATGGATGGTGATGAACGTGGCTTGATTGATTTTGATGGGACATGATGTAGGGTATGTGATGTTGATTATCAAGATGGGGAGGGTGGGGGGGGGTTCGATGTTAGATAGAAGAAATGGAGGACCTATGACTCATTCCTATGGAAGAAGAGGAAAATAGAGTATGCACCCATTGTCATTACTATGTATGAATGATATGCAGCTATTTATGAATGTATGGATGGATGGAATGCAATGGAATGCAATATATACAGATGAGATGAAATGACAATCCATAGTGCTTTATTTTCATCATTGAACTTTAAAATGTTGTAAGAAAATACAAGCAACTTGACATAATGATTCAAGATGACCTGAGTATTCCTTTCATGGATTTTGATATAGCAAGTTAATACAAGCAACGTGATATAATGGATCAAGTTGACCTGAGTATTTCTTGCGGAACAGACAAGGATCATCTCCGTTTATGCATGACTTGGATCATCCGCCTTGATCTTGGGCTGATCATATCCCGAAACAAGTTCACACCTTAATAAGAGACAAAAACCTTTATCCAAATTGGATGAGGAGGAACCAAAGAAGGAGCATTGTTCGGTAAGAAAATAGTATGTACATAAAGAATAAAGAATATGGATCCTTGGTAATGGTTCATGCTCATATGGTCGAGGTATATGCTATAGTCAGCAATTCGTAGTGATCTATGACTGCATTTTGCATAAGATCATGTAGCTTAGTGAACTTCCCACGTAGACACCATTAGTACATGCCCCAGAACTTCATCGAAATAATGCATAGAAGATACACAAACAATGCTGTAGGAACCTAATATGTATGAAGGAATGAAATATTCACAAATCAACCAAGTATTTGATAGCTTTTAAACAAAATTTTCTTGTTAAAGAAAACATCATTTTGTCTTTGTTTTGGTAAGGAAGGATGCATCCTTGTTGAAGACAGTTTTGAGTGTTGATGTTGATTGTTTGGTCGATTTTGAGAAGTGATCATTGTGCGAGTATTTTTCAATGCTTGTTTGGTATCTGCTCGGATGAGTATGTACAATGTGTGGCCATGTTTTTCTATTTGATTTTTGATGTTTTCCGATGTTTTTGGATTTTGTGAGACATTTTGAATGTTTTTGGATTTTGTGAGATGATTTTGGAATGTTTTTGGTATTTTTGTGAGACGATTTTGGAATGTTTTTGGTATTTTTGTGAGACATTTTGAATGTTTTTGGTATTTTTGTGAGATAGTTTTGAATGTTTTTGGATTTTGTGAGACAGTTTTGAATGTTTTTGGATTTTGTGAGACATTTTGAATGTTGAACCCAATGAATCATAAGAATAATGTATAATCCACTTCCATCAATAGGTTAAGGGCATTGCCCCCAGTTTAGACATGACTATGAGAAAGCAGGATGCAAGACGCATGGAGCACTATTTTGTGATTGCAGATCAATAATAAGCCATGGTTTGGGTGGATGGATGTGTGTATGTAGTGACTGTGATCGCAACAAGTCTGAAAGACAATGGAGTGATAATCTTTATGAGTGGTGCCTGTTTGCCAGGTTTTCATCATCGTACTTACCCAAGGTGCCACCAGAGTGGTTGTTCACCGTTTGGATGCATGATTTTTCTTTACTCTTTTTGGTGTTTTTGTATTTTCTTCAGGTCATTTTATCTGGATGTTTTTGGTATTTTTGCTAGTATATATGGGATCCTGATGCTCTGTACAACTTTTAGGTATAAAACTATTTGAGGTGCATGCTGTTGATCAGATCTACTAGCGGTTCTCATTTTGACATAGCCAATTGATATGCCCTAGACCCAAATACAACAGTGACAACATATGGACCCAACCAATCTGATTCAAACTTTCCTTGATGTTCTCGGTTGGGTTGGTTACGAGGATTTTCTTGAAGAATGAGATCACCTACCTCGAATGTATGAGATTTAACTCGATGATTATAGCTTCTGCTCACGCATTGCTGATAGGCCTTGAGGTGATTGTATGCAACTTGTTGCTTCTCATCAAGTAGCTCCAAGTCCTGAAGATGGGATACTTTGTATGCTTCATCATTGATGAGATTGTGCAAGGAAACCCATAATGATGGTATCTCGGCCTCAATAGGTAAAATAGCTTCTGCACCATAGACCAATGAGTAGGGAGTTGTGCCTGTAGGGGTTCAAATGCTAGTTCGATATGCCCATAGTGCTAGATTCAATTGAACATGCCAATCACGACCGACATCATTGACTGTCTTCTTTAGGATCCTCAATATGTTTTTATTTGATGCTTCGGCCTGACCATTGCCTTGTGGGTAATAGGGAGTGGAAAAGCGATGTTGGATGTGAAATTTCTCACAAAGTTCATGGACATCCTGATTTTTGAAAGGGAGACCGTTATCTGTGATGATGGACATGGGTACACCATACTGGTAGATGATGTAATTAAGGATGAATGAGGTAATCTGCTTTCCAATGACTTGGGTAAGTGTAACAGCTTCGATTCAATTTGTGAAGTATTCAGTGGCGGTAATAATGAATTTGTGACCATTGGATGAAGATGGATGGATTTTACTTACAAGGTCAAGGCCCCATTGACAAAAAGGCCATGGTGTTGTTATTGGTTGCAGTTCCTATGTTGGCACATGTATCAGGTCTCCATGAACTTGGCATTTCTTGCACTTTCTGACAAAGTAGTAGGAGTCTTTTTCCATGGATGGCCAATAGTATCCATTACGCAGGAGTTTCTTGGCTAGTGACGGACCACTTGCATGAGTTCCACAAATTCCTTCATGTACCTCTTCCAAGGCCTTTGTTATCTCATCTTGTTCCAGACATCGAAGGAGAGTACCATCAAGACTGCATCGGTATAGGGTTTCAGCAATAATGGTATATTGAGCAGTTTGGCGAATGAAGGTTTTATGTTGGTTATTCGATTGGTTAGGAGGAAGGGCGTGATCGCGGAGATAGGTGTAAAACTCACTATACCATGGGGATTTAGAACCAACAAGGTGGCATATCATCTTGAATTCGGGGATATCATAAGCAGGGATCCAAAGTTGTTCTACCAAGAACTCGTTGCATGTTGAATTATGCGGAAGATCTAGGAGAGATGTGATGGTAGCCATAGTGTCAATAGCTCGATTCTGATCTCTTGGTATCTATTCAAAGGTGATAGTAGTAAATAATGCCTTTAATTTGTCCACCATTTGCTTGTATGGCATGAGCTTGTCATCCTTGGTCTGATATTCATTAGTTGCTTGTCAAATGACCAGTTGGGAGTCACCATATACTTGTAGTTCTTGTAATTTCCATTGTACAGCTAGCCTGAGTCCTGTGTTCAAGGCCTCATACTCTTCTATGTTATTTGTGCATGGAAATGTGAGCCTGTAAGACTTCGAGATGTTGTCACCTTGAGGTGTGATAAATAGAATGCCTGCCCCCGAGCCATGCCTAGTGTATGAACCATCAAAGTATAGTTTCCATGGTTGTGCTGTTGTGAGCATGAATATCTCTTCATCTAGAAAATTGGAAATGAGAGGATGATCGCCTATGAGGGGTGCATTAGCCAACTGATCTACAATAACTTGTCCTTTGATAGCCTTACGGTCCACATACTTGATGTCAAATTCACTTAGAATCATCACCCATTTGGCCAAGCGGCCTGTCAATGCTACTTTGCTGAGTAAATACTTGAGTGGATCAATCTTTGCAATGAGTTGTACCTTGTGTGTTAATAGATAGTGCCTTAGTTTAATGGCTACCAGGATTACTGCTAGGCAAGCTCTCTCAATAGGGGTGTAATTGAGTTCATAGCCAACTAGTGTGTGAGAGATGTAGTAAACGGCGCACTCTTTCCCATTTGTATTATGTTGTGCTAGTAGTACACCCAATGTTGTACTTTTTGTTGAGATATAGAGTAACAAAGGTTTGCTTGGATCTGGTGGGATCAGCAATGGGGTATTCATGAGATAGTCTTTAAGCATCTGGAATGCTTGTTGGCACCTGGCATCCCATTGAAAGTAGATGTTTTTGTGTAGCAGATGTGTAAAGGGGTGACACTTATCTGCCAGTTGTGCAATGAATCTTTGGATGGATTGTAGCCGTCCTTGTAATGTCTTTAGCTGACTGATGTTCTTCAGTGGTGGCATGTCCATGATTGCTTTGACCTTTGTTGGATCAACCTCAATTACTCTAAAGACACATTTCTTTGGGTTGAGTCAAACATGATATTGTTCTAGTCTATCAAAGATTTTATCTAATATGTCGAGATGACCTTCTCTGGTGAGTGATTTTGCTAGTAAGTCATCAACATAATCTTCCATCATAGTATGCATCATGTCATGGAATATGGTGGTCATTGCTCATTGATAGGTCTCTCTTGCATTCTTTAGACTGAAAGGCATTACATTCCAGTAGTATGTGCCCCATGGACATGTGAAGGTTGTCTTATGTTGATCCTTTGGTGCGATCTTTATCTGATTGTATCCTAAAAAGCCATCCATGAGTGAAAGCATGGCATGTCCTGCTGTTAGGTCCACTATGATGTCAATGTTTGGTAGGGGGAAGTCATCCTTAGGACATGCCTTATTCAGATCTTTGAAGTTAGTGCAAATATGGATGCCCCCTTTTGGTTTGCCGATAGGCACAATGTTGGATATCCAATCTGCATAATCAATGGGTCTAATGAAGCCAACATCCAGAAGTTTCTTGAGTTTAGCTTTGACTAGTACTGCAATCTAAGGATGCATCTTACAAAGCTTTTGCTTGACAGGTTTGGCTCCTTCTGCTATGGTGAGGTGATGCATGACTAAATTAGGATCAAGTCCAAGCATGTCTACATATGACCATGTGAAGTTAATCTGGCACTTCTGAAAGAACTCTATGAATTTAGGCTATTCCTCTAGAGTTAAAAGAGATTCTAGATGTATGAGGTGAGGAGTTTTAGGAGTCCCCACATTGTATTCTTTGGTTTCCTTGATGAGAATCATTGATCATTCCTATTATGTGTTGCAGGGAAGGATGTCAAACCTTTCATCCTCAGGCATCTCAGAGAGGTTTTCACCATTGGATATGCTCTTTCTATTTACTTTTGTTGAATCAAACAGTGCCACGGTGTGGTTTTCACTGGAAGATCCATATTTTATTGTTATATTTTTGTAGCTGAAAGGTTTGGCATCTGCCCTGAAATATGTTGTGCTATTAAGTTCAATGGCAAATCTAGGTTTGTGATCCCCGCTTGGTATGTCATCCCTTAATTCCAAAAGTCAATGATGGCCTCATCATTTTGGAAGTGGTCAAGACATGGGGGATTAGGTTGGTTCCATTCGATGACTTCAGGATGAATAATGGGCATTACTTCATTGATTAGGTTAAGTTTGTTAGATGTGTCAGTGAGGGTTAAGACATTATGGCGAAGGTCATTGATAGTACTCTCCCTGTCAGAATCAGGCATAGGATGTGATGTAGGGTCTATGGAAGATGTTTCCAACTCAGGAACCCAAGAGGTCTTTATCTATGCTTCTCCATAAACAGGGATATCTTTGTGAGGTGGAGGTATTGATGTGTCTTCCTCATCTGAAGTATTAATTTGAATGGAATCAAATTCCCATTCATGTGAGTCAGTCTCTGAATCATTTTCCAATATCTGATTACTATACCATACTGGGATGTCCTTTGTGTTAAACATTATAGGTGTGATCGGTTGATGTACCTTTGTAGATGAAATGATTGGTGTTGCAAGAAGGATGATGGGGATCAATGAATCCAATACGGGGAGTATCGGTAATGTTGACTCAGCTACTTCTGCTAGTGTTGTAGATACTGCTATGGGTTCTGATACAGTTGTTGTTGCTAATGGTGCTATTGATGTTATTGTTGTTGTTGATGGGATTACTGATTTGATTGGTGTGATGATTGGCATTGTAGATGGTTGTGTTGGGATTTTGAGCCTCGGTGGGGCAATTGCGATGGTGTTTGATGTTGCTTTGATAATAAAAGGTGTCCTATTTGCAATAGGCTGATATAGTGGTTTGCTGGGTTTTCCTTTGAATCTGAGCTTAGGAAAGATCTCCTTTTCAAAGCCTAGGCCTGTATTATCTTTGGACTTTAATTCCAGTAACAGTGGTTCATTTCTTCCTTGTTTGCAAGGTTCCAAAGCACTATGATGGTGTTTGCAAGGTCCCAAAGCACTCTGACCATCATAACCCATTCTTTGCATAATGAGGAGGCCTTTGCCATACTGATCCATGGGAAGTGTAGCTTGCAGTATATCAGTGGTGATGGGATCTTTATAGATCCATTCCGCTAAGTCCTCATCTTTAGTTTCTTCTTCTTGACTCTTCCCAAGGATGAAAGGTGTCAAAGCACATGCTAGCGTGATCAGTGGTTGTTGAAGTAACTATTGTGGTTTGCCATGTGTTCTAGGAGAAGTGGGCATTTGTCCCAAAAAAAGAGTTGACTTAAGTTGTATTCCCCGGGACCTTCCTCTGCTATTTTCATCTTAAGCTTTTCTTTCTTGGGTATAGTGGTGTTTGAACTGGCACGAGAGGCAGGACTTATATATGATGTGGAGGAAATAGCTTCTCTATTGTTAGGAATGGTAATCTCTGGTTGATGACTAATATTATGACAATATGCAAAGGGATTTGCATTGCCCAGGATTGTGATCTCTACACCATTATGTGGGAACTTGATACATTGATGGTAGGTAGATGGAATGGCTTGCATGGCATGTATCCAAGGTCTTCCTAACAATAGATTGTATGGTAGAGGAAGGTCCTAAACCTAATAGATGATGTGTTTCACCATAGGGCCCACTCGGATTGGTAGTACCATAGCTCCTTTAGATGAATGCTCTGCATCATCATAGGCTTTGATTGTGATCTTCTTATAGGGATCCACTGATTCTATTGCATATCCCCAAGCAGTGACCAACTGTAGTGTACAAATATTTAAGCCTGCTCCATTATTGATCAAGACTTGCTTGATCCTATGTTGGTTGATAAAGCCTTTAATGTGTAGCGAAGCATTATGAGGTTGCTGGAAGGAAGAGTTGTCACTTTCGGAAAAAGTGAGACAAGGTGATGACTTTAGACTTCCAACCATGGCTTGAAATTGATCTGTATTTAGGTTTGCAGGGACTGACACCTCTTGGAGAGCTTGATCCAAGATTGTTTTATGAGATGGAGATAGGCACAATAGCTCTAAAATGGATATAAGCGCAAGCGTTTTCTCTAATTGTTCCACAAGATTGTATTGCTTTGGTATGGAGGTGGTGCCTTGTGGAGCTGCCTTTATGGTAACCTTGTCATGACATGTAACAACATTGCAATTGGAGCTGGGATTTCTGATGGTTATAGTTGCAATTTGTTCACTGGCATCATATAGGTGATTTACAGTATAATTATACACAACCTACATATAATCAATGGTATCAGTGCCTCTCCTAGAAGTGGAAGGACCCCTTTGATATTGTGATGGAAGTGGATTTTTGAACATCAGATGATCATTGTTTGTTGTCTTTGGGTCATGCCCTTCGATTTTGATTTCACCTCGGTCAATAAGATCCTGAATAAGATCTTTCAATCGGTGACAATTACTTGTCTTGTGTCCTCTCCCTTGATGGAAATCACAATGTTCAGTATCCCTCCACCATGCAGGTTTGACTTGAGGTTCATAGTTTGATGTTTTAGGTAGAGTTACCAAATTTTGAGAAACCAGTTGTCGCAACACTGTTTCGATGGGCTCCCCTAAGGGAGTGTATGTTCGCTTTTGTTTTTATTGACAAGGTCTGGGTTCATCGTGAGATGTGATGTGGTGTTGATTTGAAGGAACAACTGTGTTAGTTTGAGGTGGGGGATTCTGTCTTGCAAACTGAACTACAGGTTGTGCACTTTTGATAGTTCTAGTATCCACAACCCCATCATTGATGATATTTTTGTTTTTGTTCCAGAAGCTTGGTTTGTCACTATTGAAGCATGGCCAAGAACCATCCTTTGGTTCATTATAGATTTTGATAAGTCTTTTCTTGATGAGAGCTCACTCACATTTTAAGCCCTTGGTGATCATGTCATTAAAAGAGTCTGTGTCTTTGACATCCAGGTGAAACTCCATTTCTTCGTTTAAGTTGGAAATAAATATTTCCACTAGTTCTTGTTCAGGTAACTGAAGAGAACATCTGCTAGACATTTGACGCCATTGTTGCAGGAATACTGAGAATAGTTCACCTAGTTTTTTTTTAAGTGTTACACAGATTAGCCATGGTGATATCACGTTCAATGTTATGAGAGTAATGTGCCAAGAACTTCTGAACTAGCTCTTCAAAGGTCCTAATGCCACCTGGTAGTCGGGAAAACCATGATGTGGTTGTTCCTCCCAAGCTTTGGGGAAAAAGTTGCATTAGGCATGTGTCCTCATTTGCCACTTTGAGGCAAGCTGAATGAAATTCTCTGACATGATCATGAGGATCTCCCTTTCCTCTATATTTTTTGAATTTGGGTGTTTCAAATCCTTGTGGAAAAGGTGGCATATAAAGATTCATGTCAAAGGGATAGGGACATATGTCATTGAGTGAGAATTCATTAGTTTTCACTCCACTATGAAGTTGTTGGGTGAGATTTTCAACTTGTTGCCACAGCATCTCTATTTCATTTGGAGGAGGAGGTGGTGGGTTACCTCGAGGAATGTTATATCTGATGGGATCTCTACCTCTTTCTTCTTCATGGTGACTTTGTCATTTAATGCTTGTCTTAATTGGGGAAGATTAAAGTCAGAGGAGAGCTTGGCTCCTTCTTGAGCGAGCTTTAAAAAGTGAGCATCTGCATTTCTCCTAAGTATTTCATCAAAAATTTTGTTAAAGAGAGGGTTATGTTGGGCCCTTTCTATTATTGCAGGAGTAGGAGTACTTGGGTTTTCGTCATTCGCATTTCCTCCAAGTGCTTCTTGAAATTCATTGATATTTTCCTCCTCTTCTTCTTCAATTTCCATTTCTCATTGCCTTGACTATAATCGGGTTTGAGCCATTTTTTTTATGAGTCTTTGTTGAAGTTGGGTGAAAATGATGATGAGTTGTTGATGGAATGAAAGATTGATGGTTGATGAATTGTGTTGCATGTGGATCTCTAGCACTTAAAGGTAGATGTGATCGAAATTCTTTCTTTGAATTGC
Organism: Cryptomeria japonica; assembly: GCF_030272615.1. Classification (NCBI taxonomy): domain Eukaryota; kingdom Viridiplantae; phylum Streptophyta; class Pinopsida; order Cupressales; family Cupressaceae; genus Cryptomeria; species Cryptomeria japonica. The sequence continues at coordinate 764,954,546 of NC_081411.1, forward strand.
TTGTTTGTTTTTTATAAGGTTTGTTGTGATAAGGTTTAGAGAAATCTGAGATGTGTTACAGACTTAACTACCTAGTAATGAGAGGATTCACTCATAAACTAGTTTTAACCTGCGTAGATATGTCTCTTAGGATGAGCTTATCCTAGATGTAGAAACAATCTAAAAAGTGATGGGATGTGTTTGATTCAAGCAATATCCAAAAGAGAACTTAGGACACGAACCTCTTGATGTTTTGAGAGTTGGAACGGATTGATGATGAAGTGATGATGAGATAATGGATGAAATGTTTTAACTTCAATAAAAGCTTTGTGTCACAAACGGAACAAATTCTACCTCTTCCCTTTCGGGCGTTGGTGGCATTTCTCGAGCTATGTTGTATGTGATACAAACGTTTAGGAAGTAGTGGGGATTAATCTTGCCTCCTTGGTTTTTGTGATAACTCAAAGCTCTATATTGCATAAAAGCTCTGCGGTTTAATGATTCTAAATCAAATTCATTTGTTTTGCCTTGAAGGTAGAGATGCATGTGATGTAGAAAAACTCTATGAGAGACAAATATTTGTCTATTTAGATAGAAGAATTTCCTTCTTTTGATCAAAAGTTTTGAACTCAATGGTCTTCTTTTCAAGTTGATGTTTTGATGAAGATTCTTCTTTCTCAAGATGTGAAGAATGGTCATAAAGTTTGATACTTTTCTCTTTGTTTTTTGATCTTTTGGTTGTTTTTGAAAGATGTTTGGTTGGATGAATACTTGTTTTGATTTTTGTATTTTATGATGTTTCTTTGACAAGAAAACAAAGCAAGCACACAAACACAAGAATGTTTTCCTTAAAGGCACAAATGAGTATGGGTCTAGATCAACCCAATCCTTGGACTTTTTATGACCCTTTCCTTTAAGTGTTTTTAAGGTGTTTTTCTTTCCAAAGCCTGAAGTCGGCTCAATTTGTACTTGGTCTTTGACTCAAAATGAAAACACTTCAAACACTTTGTATCCCTAAGGTCAAATGGCCAGTTGTGATAAATTCAGCCCACATCTTGATATTTCTTCGACTTTGGTACTACATACCTTATGAATCCTGCCGTGGCAGGTAAGGATGTGATAGACTAAGTCTTGCACGAGTATATGATGGGGGAGTCACCACTTTTATCAAGCCACAAGTGACTTTTCAAAAAGCTATGTTTCTACTCAAGGAAATATGTATGGTGAGTATCCTAGGAGCAAAACCATCTATGCTCTTGCACTAAATTGTATCTCAAATATTCTCAATCAATAGAACAGGTGGGCTACTACTTAAAGGTGTTTAGTAATTTTTGATGTTTTTGGACATAAGTTCATTCTGTAGTGACTCACTTAAGAGCCTTGTAACTTGTGGTGGGGCCCATTTGTCCTTTCGGCAAGTTACACTATAGGAACAACTATACCCAAGGCTACAACTTTCGCTCTCACCTGATTTCTATAGCTGCTCAAAGGATTTACCACGCGAGGTCATTCCCAAGAGTGATGTGTCTCTTGGCAAGCCTCTCTTAAAAATATAAACTTTGAGTGTTACTAACACTTTTCTCTTGCACCTAGGACCACGAAAGCCAAGGGAGAGGATAGTGTGTGTTAGAAGTAGGACCACTCGACCAACTCTTTTGCACAAGTGTGCCAAACATGAAATGCACTTGTTCTTTCTAACTTGCTATCGCAATGTGTTTTAACTATTTGGAGATGTTGCTCCAACAATCATGGTGTTCTTTTAAACTTCAAATGCAAAGTTTTTAGTAAACTAGAACTTTGAAAATCCTGGTCAACTTAATTTGAAGCACGTATGCATGAAGGAAAATCGCTTTGCAAAAATTGAGCAAGTTAATTGTGAATTTTATTTGCACCAAAATTGAAGTGTGGATTGTAAATTTTTGCTTAAGTTTGATGCTAGAAATAAATTTGTCTTGTTGATTTTAAGCACCAAATAAAAAATTAAGCCTAAACTTGCAATAAACAAAGTTGCTTTGTTCAATTTTAAAACACCAAAAATAAGTATTTTTGTTTTTTTTATTTTCAAGGAAGTTGGCTTTAGACCTGCACAAGAAATGAACAATTAGTAAAAACCGAACCTATGGTGGGCTTCTACAAGCCTAAGAATTTTCAATTTTTCAGTTACAGGGTCTTTTTTTACAACGTTCTGTTACAATAGCTCTACTTTATGTTTAAATAGAAGTGCTATTTAACACAAACGCACTAATACAGACACAACAACGCTAAAAGTAAAATTTTGACAACAAAAGCAATAGCCCTAAAACATGCTCAAAAGTGCCAAAACAAGTTCAAAAATCACTAAAACAAGGTCAATAGTGCCAAACTTGGTACAATAGCGCTATTGTAAGATCAATAGCACTAGAATAACAAGTTTCAATAGTGCCACAACGTGATCAAAAGCGCGAAAGTACAACTTGTGTGTCAAGTTCAACATTCAAACATGTTAGTTGTCAAAATTTTTTTTTTTTTTAGGTGTTTGGATTCACATCGGGTTCACCAAATGATGCTCTGCAAAAAGGGCAAGTGTTAGATCAAAACTTGTGGCAGTATAACACACAAACAACAAGAAACAAGTGTTAAGGTTAGTGTTATTCAACCAAAGATCAACCTAAGCAGGCATATCAAAAGAGACACTAAGAACAAAGTAAAACATTTAACTACGAATGTAAATGCAAGAAGACATCTCCAAATGCCTTCTACCATACTCTTGGCTCCTTCTCCTTTATTCCTCTCCTCTCCAAGTTCCAAACTAGTGTAGCTCTCAGCATCTTTTTGCACTATGGATGCTTATGGAGGTTTGAGATTGAAGTATTTGCTCTAAATGTGAATAAAAAGCTAATACTATGCTATTGATACTAAAATGATTTATTTTAACCAAAATGACAAGATATTAGTAGTTTATGCTAAATGCTCTCTAGAATTCACTATAGCTTAAATGCATACATGTTTTCAGGATGCTTGAGGATTTGAAAATGAGGAATGTGAGCTCTATTTATAGGTAAAATGGAGCAATGGATGGTTGAGATTGAGTAATCTCAACAAGGGTCAGGATTAAATGATTTGAGATCCATGTGAAGGCTTTCAACCCAATCCCAGGATGATAAGTGTCAATCTGAGATAGGTTGAGAGGAGAGGGAATAAACATTAAATGCTTGACATGACCTGGGAGTTAACCTGGGGGTTAGGGTCAAGGTTAGTCGAATGGATAAATTCTTTATTCAAAGAATGAAGCCTTTATCCAATGGATAAACTCTTGTACAAAGGCAAAAGGGATAAACATGGTCAAAGCAATAAAAGCTTGAGGAGACACATGAGTGCAAGTTGAAATAACAATAAATGGTTATGTAAGAGCCATTAATGGTCATGTAAGAGCCATTAGTGGTTTTGGAAGACTTTGGAGGTTAAATTGTTGAACACACAAAGCATTAAATGCTTTTCAAAGACTTTGAAGTCTTTGAGAAGTGACTCCAAGTTTCTTAGGAATGTGACAATAATTAGGGAATGGATTAGGCTAATTAGGAAGGGGTTAGAAGAATCTAGAAGGGGTTTAGGTTTGCAAGTGGGTTTGGTGGGTGAGGGAAAATAGGATTTTTATTTAAAATAAATTAATTTATTTCAATAAATGTGTGCAAGTTGCATTTGTAGGAAAATGCAAGTGGGGGGATAAATGATTTTAAATAAATATTTGATTTTAATTTATTTAAAAGAGGAATAGGGGATTAAATTAAATAAATATGATTTATTCATTTAATTGATTTGAAATTGGTTTAATAAATAAATTAAAATAAATTGAATAATTTATTTAATTAATAGGAGAATGTTTGAAGATGAATTAATTAAATATTAATTTAATTAACTGATGGCTAGAGGATTTTTTTAATTAAATAAATAGCAAATATTCATTTAATTAGAATGGACAGATTTATGTGACTACATAATCAATTTTGTAAGTTAGTGAGACTTCCTATTTTGTATTTGAGCAGTGAGCTCTAGGCACTTAGCCTTCCTGCATGTGTAGGCCCCTCTTGTAGCAGTAATATTCTCTTATTGGCCAGTAAGTGAATATTGTGGGTCACAAATCCCACCGAGGTTTTTCCCACACCGGGTTTCCTCGTTAAAATCTTGTGTTATGGTGTGTTTTTCATGTGGTTGCTTTTGTCTCTGTTTATTGCATTACTTTTTGTTTACCGGTACACAATATTAATATGCTCTACATGTTTTAAATCAAGAAAATCTTAAAACTGGTTAGATACTAATTCACCCCCCCTCTCAGTATCTGTGGGAATCCTAACACTATCTCAGTCTCAACCTTTTCTTTGAATATCATTAATTTTTCCAATGCTTCTGAATTTTCCTTCAAAAAGACAACCCACATCATCCTGGAATAATCATCAATTACTAACATAAAACATCTTTCACCCTGCACACTTCTAATATTTGTAGGTCCACATGGATCAGTATGTACAAGATCGAGCAATCCATCAGATGTATACTGCTTACTCTTGAAATAAATTATTGTTTGCTTACCCATTTGACATTCCTTACATATTGGATTAACAGGCTTAACAATTTTAGGAAAATCTCTAACATCTTGTGTAGAATTGATCTTAATCATTGAATCAAAATTAACATGACACATTCTCCTATGCCACAACCAACTTTCATCAATCTAAGCAATCAAACAACTTTTCTCACTAGCATTCAAATGAAAGATATTACCTTCAGTCTTAGTTCTAGATGCAATTTCTATACCGGAGGCATTTAGGATCTCGCATTTTCAATTCTTGAATTATAAATCATAACCTTTTTCAACCATCTATCCAACACTTAAAAGATTATGCTTCAAACCTTCAATATACAAGACATCATCAATATTATGCTTACCATCAAAGGAAATAGAACCTCTACTATGGATCACACAGGCTTTGTCATCTCCAAATCTTACTATTCCACCATCATACATTTTCATACTCACAAATTTTATTTTATCACCAGTCATATGATGTGAACAACCATTGTTAATTACCCATTCATCTTTCTCTTCTACTTTAGCAACCAAAGCGTTCTCCTCAATAGTGCAACTTGTGGAATCAACAGGTATCGGTTCACCTTCTTTGATAGAAATAAACACAACTTCATCTCCTTCTAATTTTTCATATGTAACACCTTCATCAACAACATAATAATAGTTCTTCTGATTCTTATGCTTTTGGTTAGGCTTGTAAGGCTTATCATACTTTTCATGCTCCACATATCTGTCATTCCTATCATTCTTGTCAAATTTATCATGCCTATCATACTTAGACATTCTCTCTGGGCATATAGAAGCAAAATGTCCTATCTTATTGCAAGAGAAACATTTTAAAGGTAATTTTCCATCATACTTACCTTCTCCCTTAGGCAACATCTTGACAAACAATGTTTCAAGCTCCTCCAATTTTGTTTCTTTCTCTTCCATCTCTCTTCTCTCTCTTTCATACTTGGATATTCTACACTCTTCAATATCATACTTCTGCTTTCTGAATACAAATGCTCTAAATGTTGTCTTAGACTTTCCATGTGATTCACCAAACTCACTCAATTCAAATGCACTTTCCAACCAACATATCTCTTGTTATAGTAGTTACACTCTAGATCTCATCAATAGCAACTACTTTATGCTTGTAAGAAAGAGACAATGATATCAACACCTTAGCAACAATTTCATCTAATTCAAGGGTTCCATCGACACATCTGATACCTAGGAAAAGGTCATTCACCTTAGCAATAAAGGAATTTATGTTCTCATCATTTCCCATCTTTAGCATCTCATACTTCCCTTTTAAACACTGCAACTTAACAACTTTGACTTGCTTATATCCTTCATACAATGTTTCAAGCTTCTCCTAGATCTCATGTGCAGTCTGAAGTCTCATTACATTAGTCATTTGTGAATCAGTCAGGGCACTCAACAATGCTTCCTTAGCTCTAATATTATTTTTAGCTTCCTTGATCTCATTAGTAGTAACCGGTGCATTCAGAGGAACATAATAGGCATTCTTTGTAATCTTTCAATAATCTTCTCCAAGACATCTCAAGTGTACCTCCATCCGGTTCTTCCATATAGCATAGTTATTTCCATCAAATCTCAGACTCTCCTTCTTAAAGATAACACTTCCACTTCTAGTTGCCATCCTAAATCTCCCCAAGCAAGAAAGCTTCTTCCAAAGGATATAGCTTTGATACCAATTGTTGGCAGCAACAATGAAGGAAAACTAAGAGGTGGTGATAAACTGTAGCAATGAAAAAGATAAGCACACTACACAACACCGAGATTTTGATGTGGAAAACCTAGTAAAGGGAAAAACCACAGTGGGAACCTACCCACAATAAGATGATACTCTGCAGTAGTATGTGAAAATAGTTACACTTCAGGCACACTACCTAGAGATTACAACTAAAGATACAATAACCCAGAAGGCTACAACCCTAAGGGAAGTCACACTGACTTACAACAAGATTCAAACTACAATCCAAAAGAAATGAACTGCAATAATAGCATTTGCAAATGTTTGATGATAGTTTCATTTAAGCACATATGTCTGCTATACACCAATCTCTGCTCAATACACCACATTGAAAGATGAATCCTTTTGTTCACATATACACCACTCTCTGATAATGAAGACACAACCTTGATACCTAAATTACATGACTATATCACCTATTTATACAAATCATCAACCTTGACAATAGGGTTGGCTAAATCCTTAACTCATAATTACAAAATTACATTACATGATACAAAGATCGACCACCAAACCAATATGATGATATACATGACATAACATGGACCTAAACCAAATTCTCAAACATGCAATACCACCGAAAATCATGCCAAGATCAACCGCAACATGCTACACCACTAGGAATACCGCATAAAATGAAGAACATCACCGGTTCAACAAAATCACCCAAAACTTGCATAACGGTCAATATGGATAATAAAAAAAATTAGGACATAATTAGGAAACACCAACAAGCATGTTAGAATCATCAGTAATAGTTGCACCAACACCACTTATCAAATTTGCATCGATCAACATCTAAAACTCAAGAGTACTCAAACAAAAACAATCATCATGAATAAAGATAAGTTGTGGAGCACCAAATCATGAACCACCTAAAATGAAGATACACAAGACCATCCCAAACAATCTCCCAAAATCTTAGCTCAAGATCTGATCACACCAGAATATACCGGAGGAAATACAAAACTCTGCAAAGCACTGATTAGAAAAATAAACTACAAACAGGATCATATGATATGATCAATGAAGCTTCCCGAATCACCAAAACCAATATAGAAAAGTATAAGGATACTAGAAATACTCGATACATCAAACCATGATCCCAATGAACCAATCTGCAATCACTAGAGAAATAAATCACAGGAAAATGTTGACATCAATGACAACAACATACCCTAGCAGCAACAATATCCAACACTTCTCAATCCCACATGCACTTCTATCTACTATAAAATCCATAAAGTTACCAATACATTTCATCTTATTAACATATTTAATTTACTCAACTAATATCAACATTATCTAATTGTTTGTCTAGTCTAGTGTACTTCTCTACAATGTCCTCCCTTGTACATACTATCAGAGGTTAAAAATGAACATGATAGAAACAACACTTCTATATAAAGGATAAAAGTGTGACAAGTATGTACAAGGAAGGACACCGTAGATTAAATATGTAGTGTGAAAAATATAAAGGATAAAAGTGTGACAAGTATGTAGTATGTACAGGCTAAAAGAAGAAAATTTGCTAGCGAAATCAATCAAGAATAAAGTGTGACAAGTGCCACCACAAAAGAAAAATAAAAGAAAGAAGAAATTAGTGGTCAGCCCAAGACTAAAGAAATCCCAAAATCAAATTAACTCCAACGATACTTCACACAAATCACAAAATAACTCAAGGCAAAATAGACAGCTCATCCAATCCACATCATGAGGTGACTGATATCAGTCACACCAAAGGGAGTAACTACTACACAACACCCAAGGGTACAATGCCCTGAATGTGTTAGAGAGTGCATGCCATAATTTTAGGACCATTATTTTATCCATATTCCCTTCACCCTCTTTAATGCAATGCAATCTTTTACGAAAGCCTAGACAATTATCCTTTATGGAAGATGTCATATGCTAGGAAGAGATAAAGTTACTAATACACTCATACGCATACAAGGAATACACTCATACCATAATTATTGGTCAAGATATCCTATCTATAAAATGACCATATTTACCAAGTTACAATAGAAACAGATGTTAGAACTTCAATTAATCCCTTGATGATATACTATAGCATACATCATTTCTCTCAATGCAAAATTAATAGCATATAGATAATTAGAATGTCCTTCATATAGTCATTAAGCAATTTAGTCAATAATATATTTAGACAAGAAAATAAGTCTCATTACTTAAGAAATTTTTTAATATCAGTTTCCAATAACATCCACATGTCTTATCAGTAGTCATCTCCTAATATACTGTTAGCCATCTATATAAAGGATATCACAACCCTACTTGTAGAAACTTAATTTCTTTTTTCATTCGATGTCACACAAATTCAAATAAATACACACATTATTCTATTCAAACTCACTTCCTATCATGGTTTAGTTATAATCATTCATAAACTATGTATTTTCAGCATTTCAAGGGAAATTATCATTTAGAATCACAATACGACTTCATATAATTTATTATCATTTCATCTCACTAGAATTTTTTAAGGAAGCACTCTCTTAAAATTCAAATAAGGTAAGAAGATAGCATCCTTTATTAATCTATCCATTTGATCAAGCAAAACATTTCTTCAAACCACACTAATCCTACTCCAGGCTAAGTCTTTTATCTTACCAAACCAAATAAAGACACAATGGTAATATTTCAATTTCCTAAATATGCAATGCACCAATCTTACTTCATTTAATACACATATTATAACATGGCCCTTTTAACCTGTTAGTTGTAAAAACTTCCTGCATCTTTATAAAAATATATTATATCTAACCATTTCTTCTTTTAAAACAAAGATCATGGATGCAATACCTAAATCTTAATCTTCAATGCGAATTTATTCCATCCAAGGTTATCTTTTAATGTATGCAAAGTCACATCCATCAATGGTTATAAATTCCTTCTATTTAATATCAATAAACTCCTACACACTTGAATCTTATACCCAAATAAAGAGAAGAAGATGAAAGGGCATTTTCAAATAATCAATATACACAAAAAAAATATGCATGATCCATTTGAATTTCCTAGACATGCCAAATGCAGATACTTACATCCTTTTCTAAGATATGCAAATTTAACTTTCCATGAGGTCTCCTAACATTACAAATACAAGTAGAAATCCCAAATCCTTATTGAAATATATTATTTACTCAAACAATCTTTTCTTACATGTGGAATCACACACATATATAAACACCCAATAGTTCTATTTGGTGCCCATACTTCACTAATTGACTTCCTTACATCTTACATAGGAGATTAAAATAAAGAGGACATTATTAAACTACTATTTTCTTATATATAGTTGCATTGCACACAAGCTCTTCAATCTCACATTGTGGTCTAAACTAAATTATTCTTATATGCATAATACAAACACTCCATCTTACTATTCATAGGAAGATCAACATAGAATTAGTTAAGAGAATACACACAATCTTTTCTCATTCTACAACATAATCATTATATATAGGTAGAACAACCTTTAACATTCAGGTAAGCATTAGAAATTACAAGGCAAGCAAGACCACATAGAATCATATAGATATCTCTCTCATCTAGGAGACATGCATAATAAATGAATACACATTTTGCATAAAATTTTGATTTATAGAAGAGATTAGGGAGAAACACAAAGCATAGACATCTAAGGAATCTATCTAAGGTCTCCAAGATTCCATTGACCTTTTCTAGCTCAAATCTCAAAGGATAACTTAAGTCAAGAGAACATTTTAGCACACTATACAATACTAAGAGAAACAACCTTAACAAGAGATCCCAGTGTTTGCAACACGGGCTTTGATACCAGATGTAATGCCCGCCAAAATACCCTAGAGAAATTAAGCAACTAACATACTAATAGAGAATTTTTTTTTTTAAAACATCATCTAGTGCAACACATAACATCATCTACTCATTGAATTTTACATCCACCAACATAATATACACTTACTCCATCATGAACATATATCATAAACACATGAACTAATTATGCAAGCAAAAATAAACACTACATAAACTTCACTACTATCTCCCTAGGGTATCTCAATGTCATTAATTGTGACATCACCACAAACCATTATTATCATGATCACTACTACTATCCTATGCAACCTAGTACCATGATCGTCTATTCCTTTCATGCATATGCGTATGATCATTTACTAATCTAACACATAATATTTCTATCACCAATATTCTTTCCATGCAACATAAGCAAGATAATCTAATAATTACTTATCAAGAAATGTGATCCATTACAACATTAACTAATCCATTCCCATTAGGTTCATTTTTTAGCACCAATACCAAATATTCCTAATTCCCTTTTACATTCAAATTCTAACATGATCATATACTTTCTCTATCGTGATTTACTTATTAACAGTATGAGATAATCACAACATTATCCCTTTACTTAACATCTTAATCATCTCAACATAAACATGATACCATTTACAGAATCATAATCCCAATAACATGAATCCATTTCAACTCGATTACAAGATACAACAAGATACATTCACACCATTCTCCTACTAGAGTCATAATATCATTCCACTTCAAGTAACACAATCTAGTTCTTTTCCTTAAGGTTAACCATTCATCCTACCAACTACCCATTCACATTCGTATCCTAGAGATATCCATTTACCAATAATAACAAATTTTCTATTAAGAATATTCATTTGTTACCATTATAAATATTACCTACAAATTGAATATCCACTTACAACAAAAGCATTACAATGACTTCAACCATCACAATCTATTGCAATAAATAATGATCTCAATCTACTACAAGTCCTATTGCTTACATCCACAAGCTATGAGATACATTACAATACATCTCAATGTTTTCTTCCACAAATCATAATCAAGTCTTAAGATAACATCTACCATCACACACACACACACACACATATCCCAACATATCAAGAGCATATCTCTTCTACTACATAACACATTTACAACATTTACATGATATATATATATATATATAACAAGTTCCATAAGATCAAATACATCTATCTGCTACAATATTCATTCATAAGCACCATGATAGAAGAATCAACATCCACGCATGAATAATCCAATGAAAACATCCCAATGGAAGAAGGCATCAAACCATCGACAATGTGAAACCAAAGGAACCATCCCCCATGCTATAAGGAGATGACATAAGGTCCCAACACACACTCTAGACCTAAGCTGACACCTAAAAACCAAAGAGACTCAACAACTCAAGCACTACTACAATACATAATCATTCATCAATCACAAGGCATCCACAAATATAAAACACCCAGAGGCATACCAACCAATCAAGATGACAATGCAAATCAAACAAAGGGCACATGTAGGAGTGGAGTGTCATCACATGCTATCCTCCAAAACATAAAAGCACTGCCTTGAAAGGCATAAACTCGATATACATATGGAGCCATCTCAACCTATGAGAGAATCAATGGAGACTGAGTTTCCATCGCAATGGCCTTCCCAAGCTTATCCTAAAACATTCTCCCTAGGATCAAGTCTTGGGGCTCACAACTATTAATTATCTTGATTAGATGAATCCTAATTACCCAACCCATCTAATTAATTATTAATGTTATCACTTTTTTACAATAAAGAAAACTTCCAATGTGCCTTGGTAGTCTAGACCCTAAGCATCCTTACAAGGAACCTCTTAGTAGCCTATCTCTCATGACCCTAGTCATCATATGAAAACCCACTCCCCCTAAGATGTTCCCAAAACAACAATAACAATATGGAGGTTCAAATTAAAAACCAAAGGAATCCATAACAACACATAAGAAGACATAGCCATCAATATCAATCAAGAGCCTCAATGCAAGATAATAAATCAAAAGCCATCTCATGGACAATCAAAATCTACCATAAACATGAAATAATCCTCAACAACAAGGCTTATCAACTCATTGGAGGAAAAACAATAAAATAAACCTCACAACATGACTTATCAACATGTTGGAGACACATAAAACCTCTACGACAAGGCATATCAACTCATCAGAGCATAAAATCACATAAAATCATCAATTTTGAAATAACTCAAAGCTGGAAAACATCAAATAGCCTCAATACAAGCCTCTGATACAAAGATAGATTCAAAAAATTGATCACAGGCAAGCAAAACTGATCAATCACATAGACAAAGTAGTTTAGTGCATTTGAAATGCAGGTTAGTGCATTTACACATTCCTACAGCGCATATGAAAGACCCTACAATGCATATGAAAGATCCTGCAGTGCATATGATAGATCGTGCAGCGCATATGCTCTAACAGACTCAGAAAAATTATGACAAGAAAATAAAATCAAAGGGGCTATGAAAAATCCCGAATAAAGGCTCAATAGAAATGCCTAGACCTAAGGAAAATAATGGAATAAACATAATAGAAAATTATAGAGTAATTTGTAAGATATCACAAACTAAGCCTCACGGCTCCGACCAATTCTTTCACAAAATAAAATCACAGAGGGAAAAATGAGTTCTGATAACACTCCCCAAAAGATCACAATGTAAAATAAGCTCTAAAACTTCAAAACCAAAAATGAAATAAATAAATAAAACACTCTGCCAAGGCTTCTGAGACAAAGCTCCCCTAGCAAAGCCCGTTTGGAGCAAGTCCCAGAGAACTCAAGGGACAAGCCGACTTCACAATACAAAGCAAGGGATCTCAATACAACTTGAAAATATAAATCCCCACAAGAAACACACAACACACATGAAGCCAAAACAATCACAAAGCAGGAATTCCCTAGCCGACAATTCACAATTGCACACAAAATGAACCAATATTTTTTTTTTAAAGCTATAGCCTAAAACTTTATACCAAAAATTCACATAATATTTATTAACCCAAACTATACAAAATATATTCCCCATGCTCCTGGAAAACAATCTTTTCTGCAAACACGAAGCAAATAAGAATTTAAAAATAAAATACAAAAGTAAGATTCTCTGGCCTGGAAATTGAGTGATGGGAAGAGAAATCTGAAGAAGCACAACAATCCAAAACCAAAATCCAAGCTCCAAGCTTTCAACCAAAATTATCGGCAAGACAAATAAATTCTCCTGATGGTAATTTGACAAAATGCACATGCTACCATTTAAATAGAAAATCATTCAAAACATAGCCTCCATGTCAGCCAATGAAAATAATCCAAAACCAATAAATCTTACCTACCCATCCTCATATAATTTTTTATTTTCCCAATACATATTTAACCAATAACGATTAACGGTAGGTAGGAAATATAATAAGGCTTATTTACCAAGTAACAAGAGAATATTAATAAAATAATATAAAGTATTATTCACCATATGAATAAATAATAACCATGCCCAATTAAATAACCAAGGGCTAATCATTAAAGTAAAGCCAAATAATTAAATATAAAATAACCAAAGGCTATCAAAAAAATAAAAGACACCAATAAAATATTAATCAACATTAAAATATAAAAGCATTATTAAACAATAAATAAATAAATAATAATAAATAAACAATAAATATCAAAAAACGATAAACCAATAACTACCAAATAAAAAATAAATCGCAAATAAATAAATAATCAAATTAAACTATAATAATAATCCACCAATTAATTTAATCACTAATCAAACATTAATTAATTAAATAAATCACCAAATACTCACAAGCTACCAAAATAATCACAACTCAACTTACTAACATGGCGAATCACACCAAGACAACTGACAACCAAGGTAGACAACTTAAGCCTAGAGTATATCAAGGGAACTCATGTCATCTCCGACAACTTGCCATTGAGATTAAAGACACACTCAGACCCATGGAGCTAGGTGGAGTCGATGTCTAGTACCTGTAAATCCCGCATCCACCAATCCACAATACAACATATACAATAATATATCATAAATAAACAAGCAAGTGATAGAGAATCACAATGCCATATCCTGCTCGCAATGAGTGATGTCATTATCCCTATCACGAAGACAATCATAAAACAACCAAACACATCATAACGCCAACTCATCACATATATTTAGGAAGTAGGGTTAGCATAATCATAATGCCATCAAATCCATAATCCATATAATCTATCTAGCATGGAAAGTGCATATAGACACCAAGAAATATAAATCCATCATACATCATGATTATCTATAGCAAGTATTATCATCCATACCTAAGTCATCAAATATCATATATCCACATGAATATCTTGCATCATCATAAGCATCTAAAATATAAATGGAGTCAACACATAGTATGATACCATCAATCACTATCATAAGGTAAACTAGGCTATGCTAATAGGGTCTATAAATGTACAAAGCGAAGGATGAGTCAGGGTGGGGCACTACATATGAGCTCATGATTTTAATCCATTGTTTTGGAAATCATATATGTTATGTTTTTTTTTTAAAAATTGCTCTATATATTGGAGCAATGTGATAATGGTTTTATTTGGTTATTTTGTATGTAATGTTATAATGTCACTAAAATGTTATTAGACTAAAGAAAATAGTTGGAACAATATCATTGTAGAGATTTATTCTTGATTAATACAAGTTTGATATCTCTTTGGTGGTGGAGTGTTTTTTCTAAAGGATTTCTTCACATTAATTCTACTATTATTAGTTTATTATGAGTTTTTTGATTTAATTTATTGTCATAAGTAATTGTTTGCTCATCTATTTCAAAAACTCAGAATTAAACATTTTATGCATATAATTTTATTTTAAATGTTTGCTGTGTTTCTCAACAAAATATTTGTTGACTGTCATGTATTCCACTAATTGTTATGAGCTAATTTATAATTTATACAATTAATTGTTATATATGGTTTCCAAAGGCATTCAATCATCATTGATTATCATTTGAATATCCTAAACACTTCAAGGAGATTCAATTTAGGAATATTTTAGTTCAGAGGACTAAAAGGAATCTAAATGTGTAACAAAAAATTTTAGGACATTTGCGTGATTGCATATTGATGTGTTCAATAATTTCCACAACTATAAAGCTTGTCCAACAAGGGGTTCAACCTAAAAGAACATGACCATTACGATCTCTCAATTTTGATGAGGAGAAAACATTGCACTTTTTATTATAGTTTATATTTTACGTTTTTATGAATCTTCAGACTAATATGCCTGGCGCCATACCTTATTGCATATAGGTTTGTTTACTTTTTACTATAATACTTTGCTAATTATAAGTAATATTAGAAGTAATAGTTATGATGGAATGTTTATCTTTTTTCTTGTTTACATGATGAAAATATGATGACAATTAGAATTATATCTTCAAGTTCTGTTTTATCTGCATTTAGGTGTTTTTAAATACATTGTGAGTAAACAAGCAGAATTCAACAAGATTCATGGCAACTACT